>NW_020441297.1:0-2371 GCF_000699045.2 Agrilus planipennis
GACAAAATTATTTGATGGCACGTCTATGACCTGATTAAACTTTTCTTTATAAAAATGGCACGACGGTACTTAAAGGTTCGCCATCCCTGGTCTAGTGGTAGGAGTATGAATTTGTAAAGAGAGTCTGTGTACCCCAGTGGTTTTCTCAGTTCTATTATACCATCAATAGATGATACTATAAAAACTTTCCTGAAAGGCTAATAAATTCAAATAGAAAAATGAATTTCGGACTGGATTTTAAACATTTTGGAAAAAAGTTCTTAACAATTAAATTCCATAAACAATTAAATTTTATTGAATGTATACAAATAAACAACTTTCCAACATATATTTATATATCTATGCATATAGTGTATATATTTTAACATTATAAAATTGTACTTAAGTTCTTAAAATCAACTACTCAACATAGGTACATAAAAATATTTTTTTTTATAATAAAATCTNATTAGCGTAAGTGAGCTACCCCTTAATTAATTGTTTAAAAGGCGTTCAAAACTGTAAACACAAAAACGCGCACGTAAATTTTCGACTTTTTCAAATGCTACTTCAAACGTTCAAAGGGATTACAAACATGTAAAAAAGCATGTAGAATTCAGTGGTGATAACAGATTTTAGGTGCGAATTAGCGTAAGTGAGCTACCCCTTAATTAATTGTTTAAAAGGCGTTCAAAACTGTAAACACAAAAACGCGCACGTAAATTTTCGACTTTTTAAAATACTACTTCAAACGTTCCAAAAGATGACAAACATGTAAAAAAGCATGTAGAATTCAGTGGTGATAACAAATTTTAGATACGGATTGACGTAAGTAAGCTACCCTTTAGTTAATTGCTTAAAAGGCGCGAAAACTGTAAATACAAGAAAGCCTACTTTTTTGACTTTAAGATTCAGAAAAGTTAAAAAAATGATTGTGAATATTTAATACCCTTGTGGTCCATTTTTGGTCCCAAACTGTGGTTTTCTTTGATAATAATAAAAAGCAGTAGCCGGTTTGGAATTCGTACCGTAATTTTACTTTGCGGTCGTTTAAAGACTTATTTTATACTCACGCTATGCAGAATCGTATAGGTACTTAGTTTTGTGTTAGCACGGTTGATATTTACTAGTAATTTGCTCTATTTGTCACCGCAACACCGTGGTGTAGGAGAGAATAATAACAATCGCAGCAATCCGTTCATGCAGCGAGCGAGCGAGCGAACAAACGAATTGTGGCGACTGCAAGGTACTTTTTTTTTCAGTAAATCTCGCTAGACATGAACAGTTTCGGCAACAATCAGGCCGTAAAAATATAACGTGTACAAAATTTTAAAGCAAGACGTGCGGTCTTACCCAAAATGCCTGGCTTTCATCCGTTTCGACCTACATACAAAAAACTTCTAATGTCTAATACAATATTTTTATTCGCCAAAAACGGACCATTTATTATGAATTGAAACTACTTCATATTCCATACGCAACTAATATTTATAAACAATGGCTTTCATTGTCAGAGATGTGATTTATTTGAAATACTTGCATTTAAAATGCAAATACAAAATAAAAATTTGCATTTAAATACTTTTTTTAAAAAAAGCATTTTGTATTTCATTTATAATACTTTTCCAACCTACTTTCTATTTGTAAAATGCAAAATACATTTTTGCCGTTTCACTGATCAAACATTATATAAAATGATGAATGAAAATTGCTCACATTGGCCATTAAAGGTATTATAAAATTAAGAAGGGGACAAGGAGACATTCCATGAATGCCTTCTGATACTTTAAAAAAATAAACTCCTTGGAAATGGATAATCTAAAATATTGGATCGATATTGTTTTCCGGGTTTAATGTCATTGTCCATGGAATTTTGCAGTTACAAACTGATATCAGCATCTGCCAAATCACTACTTATCGTACCTTTAGCAAGTAACTACGAAATTCTATGAATTACGATAAAACACCCCGCAAAACAATATCGAACTGATAAACGTCAGCTGTGTAAAACTGAAAACTACAAGATATTGTGGTGTGCTAATAAATGCGTATAATTCAAAATTCTTAGAAAACGATTCGAGAAACTGCACTTATTAGATAAACCCAAAGCTAAAGAAACTATTCTGTTATTACAATGTATAAAAAGTCACAAACAAAATAGGGATGTAAATATTTTGATATAAATTGATTAATGTTGATTTGACATCAATGAAATTATTTGCAATATCAGTGTCTTTTTCTCAATTAAAACAGGTAACAAAGGTAAATAAGACAGCATATAGAAGAATTATTTGTTGCTGAACTGAACAAACTATAACATAAAGATAGAAAAATTATATCTCAATACCTTCAAACAAAAAAATATGAATCATACTCAATCTTCGCAGCTGGT
>NW_020441298.1:0-2354 GCF_000699045.2 Agrilus planipennis
TTTGGTGCAAGCTGAAGTATGTAACTGGTTGCTTATAATACTTCATCTTACAGAAAAGATGTGACGATCATTATTTTAGTTTTAAATTTAAAAAAATAAAGAAGGAAATATGTCTCAGTTAGAGCAACGCAATTGAAAATCGTTCGTTTTGCACAAAAAATTGTACCGAGACAAAGTTTGATTTGGTGGAAACGTTAAAAATTAGCAGACACATAACAGCGAAAAATCAGATGAAAAATAAACGTTCTTTTCGGTTAATTTTTATATTCAGCTAATTTTTTTAACAGCTTCACCAAATCAAATTCTGTAAATGTGTTTCGTACAATTACCTATTTTCCAGTTTTTGTGCAAAATTAACCTTTTCCACGCTGTGACTCCCGAAATTCCTTAAGGAAATTACAGTAAAACCAGACACATGCGTACGTTGATCATGTCTCTTCGATTTTTTGAAGACATTTCATTAACTGCTTGAAATATTAATACTGTAGTAGTGAAATACTTTTAAGCACATAAGTGTCTGCCCTTTAATGTTGCTACGTTTCGATAGTGTTTCCTCGAAGGCACATTAAATGTGTGCCAACACTATGCTGTTTCAAATAATAGTGAACGTTCAAACATACATATGTATCCACACGTACATATATATATTTAACTACCGATTATTATAAAATGCGATATAGAAGAATCATATAATTGCGCGAACGTTTACAATTTCTCCATTATAATGCCCTTTTACTGGACAATAATATGCGGAGCCGATAACAATACTGCAACTGTTGCGATTATGGTAAACAGGGTGAATATTATGAGACAAACTCTATCAACCACCATTGCAGCAAATTTCCAATCACTAATGACTTCTGCCTCTTCGTCAGCTTTCTTCATTCGGGTTGTAATGAACTGCAGTTCCTTCAATATAAAATGTAATTCTCTTTGTTGGCCACTGGTAGGAATTGCTGAATCTTCGATAGTGGTTGCGTGACGAATAAAACTGGGCCCCAAGCTTGTCGTCACCGTCGAAGTATTACCATCTCTACCAGATAATCCAGACGCACCGCCTGTTACGCTCCTAAAGTCGTCATCAATATCTAGTACGTTGGCCAAGAGACTCTTCGATGAACGCTCTTTCAATTCTAATTCTTTCATCCGACTGTTCATCATTAGTGTTTTCCGGGTAATCTTTTTACCTGGCCGACTCATTCCCAACATCCATGGCAACCATTGCAAAAAGACCGTTTTGACCTACGACAAATAAAATGTCACACACATTGGCGCTGTCAAAGAGATGACAGATGGTGTATTCATACTAAAATGGTTGTTATTCAGTCAGTTGTGTATCTTGTACTCGACTTTTTGGGTTAATTAGTAAAACGCTATCGGACATTCTCGTTGGCAAGTAATTAGGCTACTTATAGGGTTAATGCAAATTAATACCTCCACCCATATTTTCACATCTGTACTGGAATACATTTGTGAGATTGTATGTAAGTTTGAATATAAAGGGTAATTTCCGAGACTACTCATTCGACTCTTCAAAAATTCTTTCACTAATATTTAGAATGGACCTTCAAGGTGAACATAGGCAGTATATTTTTCCATTAAAATAAAAGGGCTTTTCATGAAGACCAATTCTTTAACATGAAGTCGACGAAAAAACGGTCGAGCTGATGCGTTTTTTTTATATACGAATGCTGCCTTAACCATAAGAGATATATGAATGCTTTCTACAGAAAAGTTGTAAAGATTAAAAAGAGCTGTAATGAAATCCGCGACGACATATAGTTTTATGTTAAGGTTAATTCATAAATTTATAAATATGCCAAGCGGGTGAATCCGCGGACCCATATATATAATAAAGTAATTCAAGTCCAATGACTCCAACATAATGCTTTCGAGGGATGTTCAAAATTAGTTTAGGACAGTTTTTAGAGAAGCAGGTGATTGTTAGATGGATGTGGCTAGAAAAACATCCCACACGTTCACCAAATTATACATTTTTACTCGTGCGACATGAAAAGGAAAAATTCCGACAAAGAAATGTGTTTATGTTCGGTAAGCCTAGCTTTTATCAATAACTTGACAAATCCTGTATGCTGGAAAACTTCCGATAGTATATATTTTAATTTCAACGCTTTCGGCGAAAAACCACTTCCTGGACGTCCCTAGGATGTGATGGTATTTACTTCCAATGCATACTTTTGTATAACTTGTTTAAATAAAGTAACCCAGTTTATTAAATATTCTCTTGGTTATTGCGTATGTAGGCAAATAAAAAAAAACATGAAAGTAGTTAATACATTCGTTCTTAATTCCTAAGGTTAATATTTAATGATATTAAAGTGTTTTTACCCAAT
>NW_020441299.1:0-2360 GCF_000699045.2 Agrilus planipennis
TTTTTTTTCGAATCCGTCCAGCATTGGGTCGGAAAAATATGGTCCCCCTATGAATATACATGAATTATTATTACAATTTTATCTAAAATGGGACCAACAACATACAACGAGCGTCATCTTCTACATTTTTTACAAACTAGAAGAACTTTCTACAAAGGACTCACTACGATTAAATTCTCTCTGTTTCTAACGACAATATAACATAATAGAGGGCACAAAATGCGTGCAAATTTTAAAAACAATTCAAATATTCAATTAAGTACTTAATAAATTAAAAAAATTAAATATATTGTCAATCACTGCGCAGTGCGCATACCAATGTATATGTGCTCCCTTCATATTGTCGAATTGCTAAATCAATTTTAAATCCAGTTAACACCAGTTCATTAAAAATCTTTTTCCGATTCCTCCTCCGATACCACCACCAATTCCGCCTCCTATGCCACCGCCGTAACCTCCACCGATTCCACCTCCCAATCCTCCGCCATGACCTCCACCGATTCCACTTCCAAATCCTCCGCCAATTCCGCCGCCATGACCTCCGCCAATTCCTCCTCCGATACCACCTCCCAAACTTCCATGTCCTCCTTCGAATCCACCATCAAGTCCACCGCTTCCGTATCCAAGATCTAAGATTCCTCTTTTGTCAGTCTTCTTATCGGAAGCTGCAGCTTTCGATTTCTCCTCGCATGTTGCTAAGCTGGCAACCGTAAGGAGTAGAACTGCTACCTGATTAATAAAAAAGTTATTTTAATTAATTATTATCTGACTTGATAATTGTATTTTTGTGTTGTCTTACCTGAAAGGACTTCATCATGGTATGAATGGTGATCAGTGATGAATGATGCTCTACCCCCTGTTGTAACATCTTTTTATACCGACTTCTAATGGTGAGGGTTTTGGGGGATTTACTTTCACTAAACAAAGCTCCACTGGTTTCTGGTTCTACACTACATTCACATGAAGAGATACCACTTCCTATTGAAGGATAGGCGGCGGACGACCAATTTAGATCATTTGCCCACTTATTTTCAGCCGTAAGATACGTTTGTGAAAAATTGTCAGTATGCAATTTGCTCCACATATTTTACATAACCAACACATCAAACATAATTTTCTGCGCTCGATATTCGTACATTTATGTAAATTACCTCATTTTTTACGACACAAAATAAATATTAAATTTATTAGTTTCTGTTTACAGCAAAACATTTATTTTGATTTATTGAAAATAAATATTTCTTCAATAGAGTCGATAATAAATGGCATATTATATATAAATTAATTTACTTAAAAATTCAGAAACATAATTATCTATCGTATAATTTACAATAGAATACAATCAAAGTGTTTCTTTATTTAATTTTTCGTATTTATTCATTCTAAAATTCAATTCAGACAAGACCCTTAAGATTGAAGAGTTTTAAATCGATTGATATTCTTTCTAAATTATTTTTCGTTATATCTTGATGTAACAATTGGGATTATGTTATGGACAAAAAGATGTGTTCTCCGTATTAAGTGTAGAGATCATTATTTTAAGGATTAAGTTTATTGAACTACCAGAAATAATGATTAAAACTTTTTCTTAAGTTAATGGTACCATATAAATCTTACAATTATGCAATATTCATGTGGATAAATGCCTTTGTAATGTACTTCTTCATTTACACGAAATAANTATCTCCTCATTGCAAGCCTTTTTAATCAACGGTAGTTTTATCATTCGCCCACTGTCCAAATTTTACACCCATACAGAGCCGTATTTTCATCAAACACTTTATAATAAATTAATTAATCATTAATTAAGCGACTCGGCGCTCCGCTATCTTTTGTTTTACGTCTCAGTCGATTTTTCGATCCTGACTTATCAGCTTCCAAGAAATGCACGATTTCAAATTTTTATATTAGCTCTCACAAAAATGAAAAAAAAAAAGAATTATCACAGCAGAAATTAAAAACTTCTAGACGTCGGCGTCGGTAAATGATAACGAAAGCTTTTATTAGGTACTTAATGTAATTGGATTGAAATCTTGTATTTTTATGTACCAATGTTTTTCGAATAAAATAGACTTGTTTTACTTATATTGGTCGCGGTTATTTTAGTACGTGAAAATTTTAAAAAATACTATTGATAATATAGGAGTTATGTAGATAATAAGCACGAGTTTAATGCAAAAAAAAATCAATTAATGCACGACGCATACCGAAAAAATAACGACCACGATATGCCACACAGAATACATTTAAAAATATTTACTACAAAAATACAAACGTAATTTTCAAGTAATGTCATGTCATGTAAATGTGATTAGAATTAGTTTAGACTATAATTGAAATAGGTATAATGACGGTTTAAT
>NW_020441300.1:0-2352 GCF_000699045.2 Agrilus planipennis
GCTTCACTTCCCTTGCGTCAAAAACTTACGGAAAAAATGGCGGAAGAACTTTTAGGGGAAAATCAATTTGGGTTTAAAAGAAATAGAGGAACGCGGGAGATGTTTCTAGCTTTACGAGTAACAATAGAGAAAACGATAGAAAAAGGAAAGAGTGAACATAGGATTCGTAGATTTGGAAAAAACTTTTAAAAATGTTAAATGGGACAAGATGATAAATATACTTAAAAATGTAGGGATGAGTTACAGATAAAGAAGAGTGATACTTAGTGTTTATAAAGAGCTTCAGGCAGTTATAGAGCTGGAGCAGTAAATATTAAGAAGGGAGTCAGGTTAGGAGGCAAACTGTCACCGCTACTATTTAATCTATACATCGAAGACGCGATCAACATCATTAAAGACAGTACAACTGTAGGGATAGATATACGGGGAAAAATTAGTATGCTTAGATTTGCATATATGATATAACAGCATCAGCATTTAGCGAGGAGGAGCTAGAGATGGCTTTGTGTAAAATGAAAGCGGTATTGACAAAACAGTATTGTATGAAAGTAAATAAAGGTAAGACAAAAATAGTGGTATGCAAGGGCAGAAAAGGTAGGGAGAGATACAGAAGTCAGATAAGTCAGTACGGAAGGAGTAGTAGAAAACAGAGGACAGCATCTTCCTATTTGCTTTCATTCACGTCCTGTAAGTATATGTGTTAACGGAAATGTGTGTAATCCGTCATTGTATATAATTTGTAGGAAATATATATAATTCCTAAAATCGCCCGGAAAAGTGTGAAATAAATTATATTAGACATATTTCCTAGGAAATCTATACATTCCGTAAATAGCAATCGGAAATGTACTACATTCATGATGTCAATGGGATACGGAGTGACGGGAGGGTATTGCGTCATCCGATCAGGCGATCGTATTGTACTCACAGATAACTCTCATTGTCAGTTTACTAACGTATTTTATTCATTTTATTTACAGACAGCATTAGTTTTATACGTTTCCTAGTACAATATCGAAATTTCATACAATTCCTAGGAAATGTATAAATTTTCCAGGATATGGGTGTATTAGAGAATCTTTGAAACAATATTTTATGGATTTCCTAAATAGCCTCGGAATTGTATACATTTCCGGTAATAAATGTACCTATATTAGTTTTCAGCCTACCCTGCCAACCCACCTACCCATTGTAACGGTTTACTTCTAGCACCTCTTTTGCTATAAAACTAACTTTAAAAAGAAACGCTACAGTGAATCCTTACATCAAATTAGCTTTTAGAAGAACGATAATTGAATTTTACCAGTGCACCGTGATTAATTGGTTATGT
This sequence comes from Agrilus planipennis, assembly GCF_000699045.2. Classification (NCBI taxonomy): domain Eukaryota; kingdom Metazoa; phylum Arthropoda; class Insecta; order Coleoptera; family Buprestidae; genus Agrilus; species Agrilus planipennis. Next base: position 1,331 of record NW_020441300.1, read on the forward strand.
TCGCCTACACGTGACCGTTTGTCATAATTCACTTTTGTTACATTAGAGATTGAGTACATGCTATACCCACACGGCATTCTTATTGTGTAGTAAGCATGCAGTTTGTCAATCACTTTCTTTATTAGACGTTCGTTGCAAGGACGGGCTCACATTAATCCTTGTTTAATTACTTAATTTATAACGCCTTTCAAAAGTTGTAGGAGGATTACTATTACTAAGTGATGAATTTATCAACAGAGAGTGAATGCTGTATGACAATTTATATAATACTAGCTTTTCCTCGCGGCTTCGCTCGCAGAAATTAATATTGTTTCTCCATAAAACCTTTTAGCTCCCAATTCACCCTTACAACGTTTTAATTTTATGTAATGTCGCCATCTTCGATTTCCAATACAAACGTAGCAACAACATTTCATCCTTAAGGGTTTATTTTTAAAAGTTTCCAAAACACGTATTTGATTAATTTCAACAATGAGCAACTTTCGAGTAAATCCGAGTACAAATAAAATATAACCCATGGAAACGTTGCAACCTCTTTTCATTTGAATAATAATATCAAATAGCATATGTACGAAGTTTCAAGTAAATTCAACCACAAATAAATTATGTCTCAAACAAAAATTGCAACACCTTTACCCCACCCCCTTTGGAGATTGAATTTTTTAAAATTAAATGACAGTCCATTAAACCAAGTTTCAAGTAAATCTGACCACAAATAATATATGTTCCATTTAAACATTACAACTCCTCTTCACCACTCATCCCACCCAACAGAGATTGAATTTTTTAATCAATTTTAAGTAAGTCGGACCAAAAGCAATCTTTGCAAACCCCTTTCAGTATCCTAAAGAGGTAGAATTTTGTAAAATGTTGAAATAGGTATGTACATCACTAATTTTATATGAAAAAGCATTAAAGCCAAGTTTTAGGTAAATCTGACTATAAATAAAACACCATACTTAACCATAGGCAACATTACGTTTAGCAGTCAGTTGCGTTTTGTTATACCATTTTTAACAAAC
>NW_020441301.1:0-2421 GCF_000699045.2 Agrilus planipennis
TGTCGCCTTTAATAAAAAGAAGTCACTTCTATGCTCGCGAACGGTTAATTTAGAAATTCGAAAAAGGTTGTTAAAGGTGTATGTTTGGAGAGCGGCGTTGTACGGGTGCTAAACATGGACAGTGGGCACGGCGGAGAGAATAGGTTAGAAGCGTTCGAAATGTGGTGTTATAGGCGGATGATGATTATAACGTGGGTAGAAAAGGTTAGAAATGAAGAGATATTGGAAAGAATAGGAGAACAGAGGACTCTATGGAAGTCTATAAAAAATAGGCGAGATAGGTTGGCAGGACACCTTCTTAGGCTTGAAAGTCTAGTCAGAGGCATTATGATGATGATGATGATGATAGAGGAGGAAATAATATTGGTTATAAGTAAAAACTACAGTTTTATGCTAATTTTGCGATTGATTAATCTTAAAAAAACAAACAATTGGAAATTTATTTACTTAGGTATGATAAAGAGTAATTCGAAAGACGAAGGGCCCAAAAAGGTTAAATTACACAATTTTGTAAAAATCATTAATATTTGATATGGCTCTCATAGTTTATTTTTAATTATTAAACAGTATTGACTGGCTTTCTGTTTCTTCTTAAAAACCCGAGTGAAAATATGTAACTGCATGTAACTTTTCCTATTTTACTGAAATAAACACAGATAAATGCATCTATACATTTATTTAAATAAAAAAGTATTTAGTTTCCCAAAAAGAATGCGTTTTATCTAAAATAAACAAATATTGGGTTCGCAGTGTGTAAAACTAACGTAAATGTAAATAATCAATTCTCTCTGATTCGCATGTATATTCAATGTAATGGGTAATAAAGGTGGTCATAAAACAACTGGAAAAAATGACCGTTAGTGTTTAGTTTCTCTGTAGGTTGTCGAAAGCGTTTTCTTGTAGCCTTTGGCGATCTCTCAGGGAGCTTTTAAAGCTCGAAAAGCCTTCAGACGTCGAGCTTCCCGGCGCGTAACGGTCACTTTCTATCAATAAGTCACTATGCCGTCCACATAAAATTTTTTGAATGATTGAACTTTTCAGCAACGCTTTCAATGAGTGGTTAATCCTTTTTAGAATTTCACTACAACATAAAAACACTCTTTTATGCTGTGATCGATTTTGAACAATTTTATAAAATAAAATTTCATTTTTTTTTGTCGCAAAAGATTACATTCTATTAAACAATAGCACATAGGTGCTTTTATAATTTATTGAGACTGGATATTTGTTTACAATTTTACTCAAAACTATGAGTTAGCTATTTTATATTCAGCTATTATAAAAATTATTTTAATGATTAAAGCAAGTTTAATTTAATTCATTTCAAGTTTGATATAATTGTATAACAAAATTTTAATCGTTGAATCATGGAAGGTAATTCTGTAATGTACTTTTGTAATTTTTTATAGCAAGCGGGTAGCTTATTCCAAAACTCCATACCAGAAAACAAAATTCTTTTACTACTTGATAATTTTTCAACAACTTTTCGTAGTAAATCAAGCAAGTTTACCTTCATTTACTATTATTTTCGACAATTAATTTTCTAGCGTTTGATTGAATCTTGCAGCAATATAGTTAACTATATAGAAGAGGATAACAAGAGCTATTAAAAAAGTAAAATCGACGAAAACTTTAAATAGCAATAATATGAACACATCGAAGACATTTTTGGTATTTGTTGCCGTCTTACTCCTGCTGGTTCAAGTTCAGGGCTTTTATCTTCCATTATCAAAGAGGGTAAGTTACAATTGCCAACTTATTGGTTCATTTATTAAAGAACGCACCCAACAAAAAAGCGGCAGTTTTATTTCAAAACAGAGCACTATAGAAAACGGTTACATAACTTCAAACACATTTAATTAGATTAATTATTTATATATTACGTGAATCTTCAACTGAACATTCACTCTGTAAATATATCCAGTTAATGATCTGATTATTATCATCAGTGCTTTGTGATGTTTGTTCGTAAATCAAACCATAAAATCAATACGTCATGTAAGTCAATCAATTTATAAAGGGTATCTTGAACTTATGTTCAATTATTTTGTTAAATCAAAAACACGGCCCTCACAATTTCAAAAGAAGCGAACGACTTTACAGGGGCGTTAATGATAAAACCACAAAAACCACCAACGCTCGCAAACACCAACAAGTAACATTATATTTGCTGAGTGGTACTGTGGTTTTACGAAAGACATCTGATTGATTAAAATCTATATAACGATAAGATGTATGTTGTTGGAATATTCTGGTAATTTTTTTTTAATCTTTTTAAGGATAATCCATCATCAGCATCGAGTATGGTTGATCCGAAGAAAAGACCTTTCTGTAATGCATTTACAGGTATAAACAATTGTTATAATTTCGGGTGCGTATATAAGAAATGGGGGGTCCTACATGTAGAAACTGAATAGCAAA
>NW_020441302.1:0-2351 GCF_000699045.2 Agrilus planipennis
TTCACCTTCTTTATACCTCAAGGATCTATGTTCTGTATATTTTGTTTTTAAACTTTTATTGCAGTTTGTTATCGATTAAAATTTGTGAGGAGTAAGACCTACAGAAATTAATTATTATTTACTTAATATCCGAGTATATGTATATTAGAGCTGATAATTGTTTTTCGCCAGTTTCGCTTGATTAGGAGTCACTGGCGAGTAGAAAAGTCGAAAGAAAAACCGCCTTTTCGATACAACTGTGTAAAATATTCACGCAATGACGAAAACGTGTCTTGCAAAACTTGCGTTTGTTATTTTTACTGCATTATGGACAGAAAGGTCATTGTACTTCTCATTTTGCCTATGTACATGTGGACTACACGTTTCTAAAAGCTTGTATAGCAAAATAGTAATGTATGTGTAGGTATAGAACTCTTATATTATAGAAAGTTCCAAATGCAAATAAAAACCGTAGCTAAAGCATGGCAACGTTTTCTTTCGTTTCTTTAATACACTCACGCACAAAACCTTAATTATTATTATTATACATTTTAAAACTGAACGTCAGATAGATACGTTTTATTTTTAAAACTATACAATTATTGATTTCAGACTGCAAAGGGCCATTCGATATAAAATTAAAATGGTGTGTCGCATTAAGGACCAGGGACGATGAGGGTATAAAAATGGCCCCTAGTAATAGTGAGTTCAATAAGTTTTTAAAATTATTTGTTTTATTAATGTTTTCCTATTCCTTCCACTTATTCTAATAATGGATTACATTTAAGCTCATTTTGATATTTGAAGACAATGATTTTAATGGTCAGAGTTCATCATTTTTAGCATTTTTGTCAATTGTTTTGTTTTTGTTAAGTATTACTGGCATACAGTCGATCTATAAAATTCGCATATTTTTTGTTCCCTTCACATACAGTACTGTTTTACGAATTTCTCCATTTCTATGACTCGAGATTCGGGAGCGGGTTTAACATAATAAAAGTTTCTTTAATTCTATCAATTTTCTTAGCCGTAGGGATAATTCATCAAATTTTTAAACGGTACTAATACCAGCGTTTTTCACTGCAGCACTCTTAATATTAAATCATGGAAAACGCCAATAATAATTCGGTTGCCTATGTAGAAAATACGATAGGTCAAAGCTTAGTCCAAGCTTGCTTAATTTCGGTCCGAGATTGGCAACCAATATATTGAATTAAGCATGGCAAATGCTTGGTTTGTCACCTTGGCCCAAACCTGGTTGACAAGCTTGGTCCAAGACTGGACAGCCACAGCTGAACAATACCAACCCAAAATTGGACAGCCAATATTGGGTCAAGATTTGATCAATAAAATTAATCCAATATTGGGAAACTGCGTCGCTTTCCATCTTGGCTAATACTTACTTCGTTGCTCAGTATTGGATATAGCTTAACGAAACGTTTGTATACCGAGCTTTGACACTCAAAGCTTGATAGAACACTTTGGTCGAGTATTGACAATCCCATACTTATTGACCCAGTATTGGACCAAAATTGGCGAAAAGTTAATAAACCTCTAGCTTTGACATTTTAACTCTATATTTTTTGTCTCGTTATTTTAGATAGTAATGCTCTCAAAAAGGCTACAAATTGTGTTTTTGAGATTTGTTAGGATATCTCGAAATCCTGACATATGACTCGGAAATGACATTTCTGACCTTCGTTCATTGACCTACTGAATATGGACCAGTGATAATTACGTGAACGAAGATATAAAACGAATAATAGCATTAGGTCGGGTCGCTTTAAGCAAAAAGAAATCACTTTTGTGCTTGCGACCTGCTAATTTAGAAATTCAGAAAAGATTATTAAAAGTGTATGTTTGGAGCAAGGCAATGTATGGGTGCGAAACGCAGGCGGTGGGCATTGCAGAAAAGCAAGAGTTAGAAGTGTTGATAATATGGAGCTATAGATTTAAAATACCATAATTAGAGATGAGGAGACATTAGAAAGATTAGGAGATCAGAGGGTGTTATGAAAGTTATTAAAAGATATGCTGGGTAAGTTGGTAGACATGAAGGGCTGGGTAGAGACATGTTGGAAGCAAAAACAGGAGTTAAGAGGGGCATAGGTAGACCTGCATTAATTTATTGTTCGCAAACTGTTAGAAATGTAGGTTATTTTCGAAGATTGACTCAAAATGTGTAAAAATGGAGGTGATGCATGTCCTACCAGTTTTCGGGCTTGAAAATCCATTTTCCGACGCTATAAAATTTCTTTTTTTAATTGAACTTGACATATTCGTATATCTATTCAGATAAGAAGAAAAAACGATTTAAGAGAGAGAAGCGATTCAAAATTAATAAAAATGTAATTTTTTCGATTTTTTACGAT
>NW_020441303.1:0-2350 GCF_000699045.2 Agrilus planipennis
TTTTCATCAAGACATTTGGAAAATTTTTCTCTGCGTTCTTACAAGTTAATTTTCACTAAGCTGACTATATATAAGGACGAAGAAAAATTAATGAAAAAGGAAATGGTACAACTAATATTCTAGCTATCCTAGTTAAATTTAGGACATCGTACCCTTCTTAATGTTTTCATCAATATTTTGTCATGGTTGCGCTCTTAGTAAAAAATGACTAGAGTAGCAAAAATTTGGCGATTTTTCGTAAAATATCTCAAACTACCCAAATTTAGGAATCTAGGAAAGACATGAATGTTAATACAATTAAAAAAAGTTGTTGAAAACTTTAAGTAGATACGCTTTTAAAAGGGCTAGCTAACATTTTAGTTGCACTCATTTCATTTTTCATCAATTTTCAGAGTAATTTTCTTACATTTGCTGTTCATATTAAAAATAAAGTACAAAAGAATGTAGGTATACTGAACGATGTATATAGACATTCTTTTAAAGGAAAATAGTTACTAATCTGCTAATATTTCAATTATGAGGGATGAAAACTAATTGGATTGTTGCATGGTGGGTTTAATTATATGTTAAAAAAAGTTCGTAAAACCAAGTGCACGTTCTTGGTGGGTGAATAACGAGGTGTTTATTTTTAGGCAATCGCTAACCATTTCATCTTTTCCACCAGTCATACCGACATCACCGACTGGATCGAACCAACAACATTTTAACAGTTGGTTAAATTTTTTCTTGTGACGTTTGTCCTCATTTTGAAAACAAAATATATATATAAATATTGTAATAATCATTAGAAGGAAACTATTAATTTGAAGAGAAAAAATATAGGAATTCAAGTATCATGCAGCTTACGATTACTAAAGTATTTTTTTTACTTATTATTAGTTAGCTTAACCACTAAAAGTCTGCGTAAGTCCAGTTTAATTGTTATCAAAAGTTCTCAAAATAGATAAAGATAATGTTAATTGACCTTAACCCATTTACGTATCTTATGTTAACCTTATTTTTACAGCAACTGAAATTTCAATTCGGTAATCCATATTTTTTAATTTGAAAGTGTTTTTAGGCTGTTTGAAAATAGTAACGTGACTAGTGTCGGGTATCGTCAATGAAAGTTAATGAGACACAACAACAATAATTATCTATCTTTATTAGTCAGCATGTAGTTATGATAACTCACAAGAATAATATCTTGAGAAAATGTGTTAACTTATATGTGGGAGGCTCTTTTAATAGAATTATCAATCAGTTTATTTTTATAAAAAATGTTTCTGTTTGTTTTTCTAGGGTAAGGGAACTTAAGTTTTCAAAAACCCGAAAATATGAGGACTATGTTTTCATTTTGCTATACATCTCATAAATCAGCACATGCATCCTTTTGAAAATTTGTTTCGACTTATTAAAGACGTTGAAAATATTTCCTGATGATAAATTGAATGAAATACATTAATCGAATTGTTTGTAAATACTTGTCAGTTTGGACCCATATGCAAAATTATCGTTTCACAATCATTTTTGCTGTTACGTTCGTAGTACATGCGGGTTTTATCTTTACTACAAATCTTTATGCTTCTACGTAATTTAAACACTGACAGCTGCGCAAAAAAAAATTAATGTGATGCGTTATACATAAATTATTCACAATCAGAAAAATTGGTTTGCTACTAATGCATACTATTACTTATCTGTACTTTAAAAACGGGAAAGTATACATATTATAAATTGGATCTGTTTGTTATTTGTAACATATCGTCATCATTAATCATTTTGAAAATTAATGATGAACAGTCATGAGGTGTTAAATATAATTTCAGGAACTTGTAATTTCAACATTTTCAGTTTTTACGACCACTTGCGTGTGGTAACGTAGAGAAATAATTGCAGCCGTGCAAAAATTCTGATATAAATTAATTAAAATAATTGCTACAAGGTCCTTGTAGGTATATGCTCTGTAAAATTATGTAAATTAGGGTTAGAATATTATGTAAGCAAAAGTCTTTTTTAACGAATTATATTTGAAATGTTCACTATCCTGTAGAATCTCAGGCTCACTTACATTGATATTAATAGTCGAATCGCTCGAATATACTATTCGAAATCTCCGAAACGTATAGTCACAAGTTGAAATTTTATACGAAATATTTTCACTCAGTAAATGTAAAATACGGACAAATATTGTTCATACGTGCATTTAAGAAATTTCATACGGAAGTCATAAAATTGACGTTGTTAGGTTTTCGCCAGTCATTTACTTTTCGTGCTGTTTTTAAAATAAATCAAAACGTACTTCAGGTTAATAAGGGAATTGTTGCAACGAAATTTTGAGTTTCTTTGATATTTTAGCGTTAGCAAATAA
>NW_020441304.1:0-2347 GCF_000699045.2 Agrilus planipennis
TATGAATGATCTCTTTTCTTTTTCATTATTTGGTCATGGAAAAAGTTTTCATATGGAAATATATCTAGAAATTATGTAAAGAAGGGTTGAAGGTAATTCCACCTTAATTTTTTAATAATACTTACACTTCTTTTGATCACCAATATCAATTGTATCATCTTCAGTTACTTCTTTAATCATTAACTTGTCAAGTTCTGATAAAAATGGGCATTTGGAATTTTTTTTGACTTCACTTTCTACAACAAAATATAATTAACTATAACAAATACATATTTCAGTAAAAGCTTTAAATGAAAACATATTTCCTTTACAAACCTTTTCTATTTTCTTTTACTTGCACATCCTCAAGAGAAGTGAAAGTTCTAGACATAACTGGACATTGATTTCCATATGTTTTTAACAAATTTAAAGCATAGGTTCGAACATAATTAGCACTCAACTTATTTAAAAAGGGACAAGGCATTTTAAATGTAATATAAAGCAACTGGAGTACAGACTGAATTTGTCTTCTTATGAGTCTACTGCAAACTACAATATTTCCTCAACAGCCTTGGCCTCTTATATGTTTTGAAATGTAATGCTCACTATGACTTGCAAGTACAACTTCTGAAAAATACTTTATGATAAATAACTACGCGAATATTTCCTTTAAAGCCTATGTAAGATTCTAATGTAATGCAGTTCAAAAAAATCTTTTAGCCTAAATAGTAAAACAAATAGTGAAACTTACGCAGACGGTCAAAAGGTCAAATATACTTGCAAATATAATGCTACTTGTATTAGGTGTTTTTTCAGGTGAGTTATACGTGGCCTTCGATTTTGGCTGGTGTTATATACGTTATCAAAGTACGATTAAAAGTCTTGTTAATTTTACACTTTCTAATTTTTGTTGAATAACAATCCATTTCGTAATCAATCAGTGTCTAAAAAAACAACACTCGACATACAGTCAGACACACGTGTTATTTTCAAACGTGAAAAAAAAACAATAGATTAATAAATGTGTTCCTACATTAATTAAATAATATCTTATCCTTCTTTTTTTTGCTTTTTTGACTCCTTATAATTTTATTGTGTAGCGACACGTGTTTCAACTCAACTATATCAAGTGAATTGATCACTTTCGTATTCTTGGAAGAACAGAAACACGTGTCGTTACTTCCCAACATACAATCAATTATAAATATAAATCAGAAGTAATTAAAAAGGTTCAAAAAAGAAAGCAAATAAGATTATAACCACGAGCTTGGAGCACCAAGCAACAAGCTCGAATATTTCTTAAAATACAATTTAATTATTTATAAAATTTGGAGTGGGAAACGTTGATCACTTGGTTACAATCATTATGATGAGGATGAAACAACTCTCAGTGGTAAACAGGTGAAAAATTGCAGTGTACTACATAATTTTTAAAATCGACTTAAAATAAACTTTTTCAGCATAATCTAAAAATGAAAAGTACCATTACTGTAAGGATCAGCTTTATAATATTATTATTACTTGTCCTAAATGTTTCTAATAATACAAACTCCAAAAAACTTCAAATTGGAATTAAGAAGAGACCTAAAAATTGTACAATTAAATCAAAAAAAGGAGATTTACTGCACGTTTTTTATCAGGTACTAAACAAATAATAAAGCATTTGCATTGCATAAATTCTATAATTTCCCCAGGGTAGTTTTCCTTCTGGAGAAAAGTTCGATAGCAATTTTAATGGAAAGCTTTTTACATTTACTTTAGGGTCAGAACAGGTTATCAAAGGTTGGGACCAAGGTTTAATAGGGTACTTAATTTTAAGAAAATTAATAACAAACTCACCATAAGAGGTACTTGTAGAATGTGTATTGGTGAACAGCGAAAATTGCTGATTCCTCCACATTTGGGATATGGAACCAGGGGGGCTCCTCCAAAAATTACGCCAAACCAGCCGTTAATTTTCTCAGTAGAATTGGTCAATATAGAACGCAAAAATCCTAAATAATTTATTTTTATATAAATTTGATTTCAATGAAAAATAACACAAAACATAAAATAAAAATAAATAAACTACATTATATACCATTGAACAGCTCTTATTAACTATAAAGTTCCTTAAATGGGTAACAAGATAATTTTCAATCAAATGTAACAACAAACGGTTTAGTTTTTTAAAACTTGATTCAAACAAACCGCAAATTTCGACCGGTCATTTTATCCACTACATAAAATGTACACACCACTACACTAAACTAATAGTGTTTATGGTAGCATCAAAGCACCAATTTTGTTAAATTATGTTAAAACTTTCAGATGGTGTTTTCAAAAGAAAATCAATTAATTTTAACAGTAATTCTTATTAAGCATTATA
>NW_020441305.1:0-2343 GCF_000699045.2 Agrilus planipennis
GCATTTCAGTTTTACCCCTACTCCGCGGCGGGCAGTAATGCGACATGCGAAAAAATATAAGGCGATGTAATAAAATTATCACTTTAAAAACTTACCAAATAGCGACGGTCATGGTGTTCTGCTGGGATCTTCTGAGACAACACTGATCGCTGCAAACCGACCCCTCGACGGATCCAATACTACCCCTCGGTGGTGGCGTGGCACAAACCCGTCTACCGCCCGAATGGCCCACGTATTCGACACTGGGACTCGTGCACATCCCATGCCTGCACTGACCTCTGACCGTCCTCAGCGTTGGCGACACGTAACCCGTACAAGTCACATCTTTCTTTTCGACACGACCGGCAGCAGGCATCAAATGGAAACTCGGACAAGACAGTTCCTTCGCGCCGACAAAACACTGAATCACCTTCTCTTGCTGCTGTTGCTGCGAACCGCGGATATTTTGGCACTGAACTAATTCCGACGTGACCAATTCTTTTTGTTGCATAACGTCTTTGCCCCCCTGACTAGTCACGGAACTACTACTACTGGAGCATGGGCTCGACTTGCAATACTGATAGCACTCGGGATACTGACAACACTTGCTCCTCAAGGGATTAGTCACGTACCGGATCCTTTGGTAATTGTTTTGTTGATAAAACGGCATCCTGTACTGTGGAAACCGCAAGTCTCTACGCATATAGGGGTCGTTACTACTTATGGTACCGTATTTCGGATATCTTTCGTACTGACAGTAAGGCTCCTGCTGTTGCTGGGGTGTGTATCGTTCTACCGGTACGTGGGGGTTCGTGGAAGTTATGACGACGCGTTCGCTGTTACCGTTCGCGCCACCATAATGCAAATGGTACCCTGTTGCCATCTGATTCCTGTTATGGGAATAATTCGTATATAACTCGTTGGAATAGGTCAAGTATCGATCACGTATCTTGTCGTATTTTTGCGGCGAATACACTTCGGTTGGAGAGGGCGAGAGTGGTGGCGGTGGAATGAACCTCTCCGGCGGCGGGACTGTATTAGTAGGCGAAGGGAAAGTGTTGGAAGCGTAACAGTCGGGGCTAGGGGTGGTGATAGGCGATAACGGTGGCGGTGGAATGAACCTACTGTTTGCAGGAGCTGGTGATGGAGGTGTCATATAGGGGGCGCTAGAAAATGAAATGCGCTCAGGCCTGTTCGGTTTCTCTTCGTCAGTAGCAAAACGTTCCGGACAAGGAATAGCAGGAAAGCGTTCGTCGAAATACTTTTCTTGGTCGAATCGGCAACTATCGACATCGATTTGCTGTTTCCTATCAGCCGATCGTGACCTTTCTCTCCTTCTTTGTAAATCCGTCGCGGTAGCGACACAAAACTGTTCCTTATCATTATTGTTCTTTCGGAATCTTTCGACTGGCGTGTGTCTGCCAGGAGTACCGGCAGTACTTCGTCGACTGATTGAATTGTACATGTCTGTCGTCGCCTGATACTTGTCCATAACAGGAGTACGCCTCTCTGAACTGCTACTGCATCTCTCCTTTTCCCCTCCATTCGACGACTGACGGTACCTTGCGTCCGTAGGGGTGTTTGCCCTCGAATACATGGCATCGATCGCGTTATGACTGTGATATCGATCCAGACAAATGACATTCTTAACCGGAGAATACCTTTCCGAATATTTCTGTGGTTGATACCGATCGGACACGAACAGTACCTGATGCTGATCGGCGTGACAATGAGACGACACATTCGGCACAAGTCTATCCGAAGACATCGCGTTCCCGAGCGGGTACCTTTCGGATACACCCTGATACCTTTCGCCCGAAGGTAAACGATCGGAATGACTACGTTCGGAACCGAACCGATGATCTCCAACGATGTTATTGTACCGTTCCCCGGTTTTAAAGTCTTTCTCGCCGGACGGGGGCGGAGATTGCACTGACGACGCCGATGACGTAGCCGTCGGCGCCTGCAACGCCTGCAGGCTATCTTGTTGAACACGATCGGCGACAGAATGATCCTGATAACGATCTGTAACAGGAGCAACAATCGGAGGAACGGATACATTTTGGATAATATTATGTCTTCGGCCATAGTCTTCGTCCGCAGGCATTCTGGTGGCCCCAGGCCCGATGTCAAGACATCTGAAAAGATCAGGGAACCTATTCATTGTCAACTTACTGGTGACAAAAATACATGAGAAAATCTACACCCGTGAATTGCAAGTTACCTTGTTCCAAGTGTAGTCGAGTAGAGTGAACTCGTAACTTTACTTTGTAAGCTACATAACATACATTCCAACTATTTTCTCTGCTTATTGAATTAGAGAAACCCTCTTTAAAATCAAATATTATTTAGATCAAAAAGTAT
>NW_020441306.1:0-2398 GCF_000699045.2 Agrilus planipennis
AAATAAAAGTAAAACAAAAATACTGGTATGCAAGGGAAGAAAAAGTAGGGAAAGAGCGAATATAAAGATAGGAGAAGAAAGATTAGAAGAAGTGGCTGATTTTCGGTATCCATGTAGAAAGTCAAATAAGTCAGGATGGAAGTCACTTCTATGCTCGCGAACGGTTAACTTAGAAATTCGAAAAAGATTGTTACAGGTGTATGTTTGGAGTGCGGCACCATATGGGTGCAAAACATGAACGGTGGATGCGGTGGAAAAGAAAAGGTTAGAAGCGTTCGAAATGTGGTGTTACAGGCGAATGATGAGGATACCGTGGATAGAGAAGGTTAGAAATAAAGAGGTATTACAAAGAATTAAATAAGAAATAGGCGAGATGGATTGGTACGACACGTTCTCAGGCATGAAGATCTACTCAGAGACATAATAGAGGCAAAAACAGGAGTTAAGAGGACTAGGGGTAGACCTAGATTAGATTACTGTTCACAAGTAGTTAAGGATGTGAGGTGTTCTAGTTTTAGTGAATTGCGCAGATTAGCTCATGATAGAAAAGAGTGGAGTGTCCAACCAGTCTTGGGATTGACGATCTTATGATGATGAGTTATTATTAATTCAAAATGATTAAATGTTGCTAACATTGGAGTAGAATGGAACTATTCCGGTAATAACTTTTTTGTATTATAGGTACTACGTTTTATCACAATTCTGAAATGTATGATAAAACAGGAATAACTCAGATTGTTCATTCTAGTGACATCCAGTTTAGTTACACCATTCTTGTAAAAAAGTTGTACGTTGCACGCCAAATTAATATTGTGCAACTAATAAAAAATACGGCAGCTAAGGAGGCAACAAGAAGTATTTATTTATGTTATTAAAGGCATTTGCAATAGAAAGTTACGAATGTATTTTATACAATAAAATATAGTACCTACCTAACACTTATTTATTTCTCTAGGTACAGAATTACATCCTAAGAACACACATTTGTTTGTCATGATACAACACAATAGTACACTCTTTATAATTTACCCGACTACCCCGTATACCTAACAAATATATTTACTAAAGTAGTTCATAAAAAATGATGTAATGTAGCCGATTGTCACGTGGTATTTTAAAATGTGTTTCTATATTTATCAATTTAGTATTTACAACCAAATCTGGGTTTTGTCTAATTTAGTTATTTATTTAAATTATTAACGTTTTTATCTTTTTCTGCTTTCTGTTGCAATTAATGTACCCATCCCTGTCAGAAAGTGTATCTTCGCTTTCTAGCATTCGGTGATTAATATTGTGTAATTTAAAAATTTAATACCTTGAAATATCCACAATTTAAGTCTAAAAGTCGGTTTGGTTTTGTAGTAGGTAATGATAAATGTTTTCCCCTTGCATTGCTCCGATTTTTCATTCATTGTTGAACAAAGGACAAATAAGAATAAATTTAGTTACTGTATTTCGATGATTTTTGACACGTATTTATGACATCAACACAAACGAAGCCACGCGTAAACGCCTATATTTCATATTTTTGAATTCATAAATAATTAATAATTTGGGCGCTCTCCGACTGTATCCGACTTGATGAGGTTAATATGAAAGTGGGTGTGGGTTGATATTCAATTCTGATTACTTATTTTTTCTTTTTTGTTAAATTTAATTTTTCAGGAAATTAAAAAATGACGTTAAGTTTACTGTAAAAGTTTATTACTAAACATGGTGAAAAACGAGACTGAATAAGATTCTATAGATGTTAGTTGTTTCCTCTTTAAAGCAATATTATTTATTTTAACACCATGGATTAGAAACCTTTATTCATTGCTGCCAATGAAAAGGTTAATTAGTTGCTGATTTTCATTTCTCCGTAACCTATTATCCATTTAGTCTGTAATACGATTTATTGAAAAAATGAGCAATACTGACACCGCTATAATATGGTTTAAAATATTGTTTTGCATTAATATTAAATTCCATAGTTATAAAAATTCTCGTTCGTACATACGTATATATTATTATATAAATCAAAACTGAAATAGGAATAAGAAACGCTTTACTACAGTAGTCAAGGCTTTTTTTTGTTGTAAATCAGAAGATTGCATGTTAGTGACCCTTTATAAGCAGATATTAATAAAAAATCGGTAACTTGCAATCTATCTTGAAAGAACCTTGACGAAACGTCGGTGCTGTACAGTTATTTACCATTTATTAGGAAAAGATTTTTACATCGATCGCAACGAAATTGCCACGTGGATGATGGTAAAATCCTTTCCTAAATATTAGTAAATGCGAATTCTTACCTGGGAGGGAATATTGCACTTAAATTGAATACATATTTTTGTTCTTTATCACTGATTGGATGGTGTTGAATATCCAAATCGTTGCATTAAAAATTTGAATGCAC
>NW_020441307.1:0-1167 GCF_000699045.2 Agrilus planipennis
ACCCCTCATTTATGGAAATACTTTAATTGCGCCTTAAAAATACTTAAAATAGGTGAGATGTTTATTTGAGTAAGTATAGTAGACTAGACTCATTTATCTTTAAATCACATAGCTCTGCAGTCTTTGGCATTTCCCTTATTGTTATTAAAATCAAAATCAACATAACAACCCCTCATTTATGGAAATACATTAATTGCGCCTTAAAAATACTTAAAATAGGTGAGATGTTTATTTGAGTAAGTATAGTATACTCGCTTGGATGGAATTTAACGCGCCGAACATGACCGAGCAGAGCGCGAAAACCCCCGAACGCAGTTTCGGTTTCGGTCGTAGTTTCGGCAGGTTTGCCGCCGAAACCGAAACTAAACCGAAACTCGTTTTTTTGCCGAAACTCGCTATGTTGCAATCAAAGATTTATACTCAAGATCTTTGACATACACAGTAAAACTCGAATGAATACCTACTCAAAAAAACGACAATGCCAATTTGGCTTCATTATATTACATGGGCAAAATGCATGCAAATCCTAAAATTAGAAAAAGTGGGAATGGAAGCCAGTTAGAAAACATTGTTTATGTTTAAATGTCCTTAAGTTATTTTAATTATTAAAATCCCAACTGTATGCGAATGCCACAACTATTTTCAGATGGAATAGTAGATAACTACAGGAACAGGGTAGTTTGTAGTGGGATTGAAAATTAAAAATTAATTTTCACATTAATACTTGATATTAACCCCTCTTAAATATCAAAAGTGTTTCATATTTATAGTATTAATATAGTTACATTTGTTCGACGGATTTGTGACCTAATAAGTACGGTTTGTCGTTGTTGCTGTTGTCACTTGTTGTAGCTTCCCGGCAAGGGTGTGACAACACCAACAAATTTTTCCCTCATTAACTTGAGGCAGTTTGAAGTGGGATTGAAAATTAAAAAAAAAAAAATGATTTTCACATTAATATTTGGTAACAATAATGTTTATCGGGTTGACGCCTTACTTTCATGACAGCATTAATTGTCGCTGTTGTCACACCCACATTTTTCCCTTATTAATTTGAGGTAGTTTGTAGTGGGTAAATAAAAAATTGGAAAAAATGATTTCAAATTAATACTGCATATTAATCCACTATTAAGTAACTAACAATGTTATAGGATTTCATATATTTAA
>NW_020441307.1:1220-2389 GCF_000699045.2 Agrilus planipennis
CAAGACAAACTAAAACTAATAAAGTTTTTCTAGATGATTGCATCAAAAAGCTAGACGCACACGAATTTCCAAACATTGAATTTGTTAAGGTAGTGGGAAACCATTTTAAAATTAAATAAATAAACATTTCATAACTGATATGTGTTTTCTTTCTGAAATTATTTTATCTTTAATTTACTGAAGTACTGAAGTGCACTATAAATATATATTTATTTTCGATAAATAAAATGGGTAAGTAGTCGTTAACTTAATTATCGGAGCTGATATGAACGGGAGGGAACTCGGCTAGTCACCCGGGAGGGAATTCGACTATCTATATTTTAACCAAAACTACCTGCGGGATGGAATTCGGCAACACCGGTTCTCGCAGTGAATGTAACAAATTGACTTTGTTATTGTTAGAGTTGTGTTCCTATACCTATTATAAACAAAAGTTTTTTAATAAAATGACAATTAATTGAGAAATTAGGTAGGCCCCTAGGTAGTATTAGCTCAGGGCCCCACAAATTCACGATCCGCCCCTGCTTGTACCTCAACAAATGATTCTCTAACTTTAATTTCTTCGTAAAACTTGGTTTTTAAAGGAAATACACTTTTCAATTAGATGATACTTATAAAGGTGTCTTCTTTGTATTAAGAAGTTGTAGCTCTAAAATCCGCCAAAATTTGGTATTTCATACTTCAGAGGCTAACTTCTAATGCAGAGTTACAGTTGTCATTATGATATTCTTTTACTGATACCCCTTTACTTCTAATTCTATTCAGGGGAAATATATATATATATCTATAAGACATCAAAAATGTTAATTTGTAGATATGTACCTACATGATTCAGCATTTCGATTCTGGTGGACAAAAAGTTCAGAAGTTATGGTTTAAGCCTTTTGCTACAGAAATGACATAGAACAGGTGCTTTTAAATGCCGAATAGGGACTGATGCTCCTCTATCCTCTATTTCTCGATTCTCTAAAAGCTAACATAACTTTACTGAGGCCTATACCATGACTTTTAAGCAGTTTGTTTGTGGCACTTTCGATATTTGTGTTGAGTATTTAGACACAAATATTTCAGGTAGCGTCGCGACGTCAAGCGACCTTTTTTAATGAAAAGACATTTTAAAGTTTTTGAGATGCCATTTTTTATCCTTTAATTTTTATGAAAAATAATGT
>NW_020441308.1:0-2526 GCF_000699045.2 Agrilus planipennis
CGAAACTGCCAGACGCGGATCGCGATTTCGATCTTTTTGGATCTCATCAGCGCGTCGCAGGCAGCTCCGACAGAACACAGACCAACTTTTACCTGGTGTCTTAACAGTGCGTTTCAGAAAATACTACAAACGGCACAGTGAACGCCATCTGTAGCACGATAGAATACAGACCACTTCGAATTATTTTATTCGATTAAGCTAACGTGCCTGTCACGTTGAGGTTGGCTACGACAGGATTCGTTTTCAGCAAGTAGATATCCACACAAGTGGATTTTGTTGAAAAATACGTAATCCTAAAATGTAGCATCGTGCTACAGATGGCGTTTACTGCGCCGTTTGTAGTATTTTCTGAAACGCACTGTTAAGATAGCATGTAAAAGTTGGTCTGTGTTCTGTCGGAGCTGCCTGCGACGCGCTGATGAGATGCAAAAAGATCGAAATCGCGATCCGCGTCTGGCAGTTTCGACAGAATACAGACCACTTCGAATTATTTTATTCGACTGTAGTTAGTACGATTTTATGAGATAATATATTAAATATTGTTATAGTATGGTATTTCCTTTCTGATGATCAATGCACAACCGAAACTATTTGGTGAATTTGAATAAAATTTTTGATATATTCTGACTATTACATAGGAAGTCAATAGCGATAGCAACGAATTTTGTTTGAAAACAAAAACAATAATTTAAAAATTTTATGTTCTTTGATTTTTCCTGAATTATAATTTGTATTATAAAAGAGCTACTTGTAGGTATAAGGTTTTTATTGTAAATCACTTTATTAGATACGAATATTTCGCCCAAATGCCGCCATGACGCTTAATGAAAATCGCCAAATGGTAGCTTGACAATTTTCATTGTTTTTGCATGAAATTTTGCTTGAATTGTTTTTGGATTCATTACCATTCAAACATCACAGTAAATGTGGTGCGTAAATTTTGTTAATTGAAACGAAAACAAAATAAATATTCGAAAAGGAAACACTAAAAATTAATTACAAGTTTACTTCGACAGATGTTGACATGTTGAAGGCTTAATTTCAATATGAATCATCCGATAATTACATAGGAACAAACATGCAAAATGACTATCTGATAAAATTGCAATGATAAACTATTGATTGATTGCAAAAACTGTGTTCCTCAATGTCTATTAATTGTAAAATTAAATGTAAAATTTAGGTTATAACAACAAAATAAATAATAACATTGGAATGCGAAATTAGAGTTAGAGTCAATATAAAAATCGAAGATGGAAAACTAGAAGAAGTACTGGTTTTTGAGACCTGTGAGGCCAGATAGGTTAGGGTAGAAAGAGTGGTATAGGCATTAAACAAAGAATAATCCAGGTGTATGTTTGGAGCGCGGCGCTGTACGGGTGTGAAACGTGAACAGTAGGTGCGGCGGAAAAGAAAAGGTTAGAAGCAATATAAGAACAAAGGCTTTCACGGCCGGAATCCATTCGCTGTCGAGACTTCGAGATATAATCTACGTTCACGTTGTCAACGCAGCTCTGCCACTGAAGATGTCAGCCGCAGTAACCGACGAAAAGTCTAAACAGAATAGTTCACTTGAACCACGGCCCTATAGTCCGAATCTTTATTCTATGAAACGTTAGAAGCGTTCGAAATTAGTGTTACAGGCGAATGATGAGGATACCATGGATAGACAAGGTTAGAAATGAAGAGGTATTAGAAAGAATAGGAGAAGAGACGACTCTATGACAGTCAATGAGAAATAAGCAAAATAGATTATTAGGACACATTCTCAGGCACGAAGGAGTGGTCAGAGACATATTAGAAGAAGAAACGGGAGTTAGGAGGGGTAGAGGTAGACCAAGATTAGATTACTGTTCGTAAATAGTTAAGGATGTTCTAGTTTTAGGGAAATTCGAAGATTAGCTGAGAATAGGAAAAAGTGGAGATGCGTGTCCACCCAGTCTTAGGACTGACGACCTTATGATGGTGAGTCCAGAAAATTGATTAATTGAAGCAATTATTAAAGTTTGTGCAGTAAAATACGTTTATGATGACAGTCCATTTATGTTATATCGTAACTGCATTTATTAGTTTGGTTATCATATGGGAAATTATATTTCAATTTGTTTACGTAGAATAAATCTTGCTATTGTGGCCATGCATCTTGCTTGTAAGGATCTGTCATTTTATAAACAACTGCGGACAATATTAAGTTATCTGAGTGTACGGTCGTGGCCGGCATTTAATTTAATTATGTTGGGACTGATTTTTCACGGTTTGTTGGCTACATTCATCCTAGGTTGGTTGCGGAGAATATTACGATGACCGTCACAGGTCACATCACTTTTATGAAGACACATCGCAGCCTTAGACGAAATTTTAGTAGCAAATGCTAACAAACCACGCCATATCATCCCCAGTAAGACAAATATGAGATCCCATCATCACGTCGTAAGCATTCTCGATTAAATCGAAGGAATTTTGTAGAAGTGTTCGCGGGTTTTAACAAATTAACTTTTAAGAAGAAAACTATTTATTTACACTAAT
>NW_020441309.1:0-846 GCF_000699045.2 Agrilus planipennis
TTAACTATCAATGATACAAATAGTGGAAAATCATAAAAAATCTGATTAATCCACAAATGACTTTTATTATCTTAGGGTTAGAGCTAATAAATAAGTTGAAGTCACCGACTTTGGATACCTGCTACGTAATTCAGGATGAAAAAGGGGTAGAAATAATGCAACAAACTTTTTAGTATAATTTTGTTTGTCACTCAGTAGATCGTGCTGGTGCATATCCTCAAGGGCCAAGGTTCGGTACATTAACGTTTCATCAAGTTTGGTCCAATATTGGGTTGGTCAATATTAGACCAATGTTCGATAAACCTTTAAATGTGGTTCGGCACATTAACATTTCGCCCAGCTATGCCCAGTAGTGAGCAACAAAGTATTGATCAATCAATACTGTGATGAACTTGAATCAAGTTCCAAATACGGAAGTTATACATACAATGCAACAAACTTTTTAGCATAATTTTGTTTGTCACTCAGTAGATCGTGCTGGTGCATATCCTCAAGGGCCAAGGTTCGGTACATTAACGTTTCATCAAGTTTGGTCCAATATTGGGTTGGTCAATAATAGACCAATGTTCGATCAACCTTTAAATGTGGTTCGGCACATTAACATTTCGCCCAGCTATGCCCAGTAGTGAGCAACAAAGTATTGGTCAATCAATACTGTGATGAACTTGAATCAAGTTCCAAATACGGAAGTTATACATAATATACATCATATATTTAGTAATATTCAATAAAACACAAATTTTCTACAAATAAATTTTATAAAATGTAAGTGTTACCCTTATTATTTACATAAAAAGCACAAAATTACTAGAACATTTTATTAAAACATTTTTTCAGTAAAAAAAA
>NW_020441309.1:1094-2353 GCF_000699045.2 Agrilus planipennis
TTGAACTGTAGAAAACCGAATTAGGAAGTGTTAATGTTTTGGAAATGAAAATGTTAGGAAAACTATTAGGGCGGAGCTAGAAGCATTTAGATGAAAGTAGGGAACCAATTAGAAGAGAATAAAATCTGGAAATGTGAATATACAAAATACTAAGAAATAGACAGATAGAATGTTAACCCTAAACCGCTGAAGAAACCTATCATTAAAAAGCAATTAAGAAGGGACAATAGTTATTGACATCATGCAGTTAGTACGTGAAGTTGAAATGTTAAAAGGGATTATAGAAAAGTCCAAGTAATAAAGTTATTTGCAGAGAACACAATAGATAGGTACATACACAAAAGATTTGAAATAGAAATATTAAGACAGATATTTACATAATGAGAATAACAGAACAATACAACACAATTTAAACAGAAAATTAGAAAAGATATTTACAAGCAAGAGTAATAAAAATAGAATATATACAGAAATATTTAACATGTTATTGCGGACAGGTATGCGCGGCCACAGTAGTATCTTGAAATTGAAGAAGTTACATCCAGGGTATTTGTTTTGGACGTACTGCTCACCAATAGACCATGAATGTACATAACTTTTAGGTTGTCTAAAACCATCCGACTGTATGTCAACTATATGATGTCTACCTGGCGTAAGACGAAACGTTAGTACTTCAATGAACGTATGTAAATTAGAGCAGGCCTAATTTAGGCAGAATATTATATTACATGTATTTTAAAAGGCTCGAGAATTCCTGTGTCATTTTTATACACGCTTCCTTGCCTGCAATAAATTCTTTTAAATATGATAGATATTGAATATATCAAACTCGCAACATTTAGAGCGAAGGCAAATCACTAAAAATAAAGCTTATCAGAGACAAGATTTATTTGCTTGCTTCCCCAGTTTGTTAAGTTTGATTTAAATTCTATATTCTTGTCATCCCCTAAATTTATTATAAAGAAAGCATACACCCTCTTATTCGTCTAAAGTGATGGTGTTAGGGAAAGTTAACGCCACTCAGAAACTGCACACGTTGACGAAAAAGAAAAGCAAAGAACACGTCAGAAATTATGCCAATGTAGTAGGGAGGGTTCATAAACTTATTTTTCCAAATCAAATTTGAAACGCTATTATACAAAGAATATAAATCAGCAGTCTTTTTTTTTTCTTCATAAGCATATCGCATCTGGCAGCTAATCTTTTAACAACCGTAAATATACTTACGTATATATATTCGATTTTTTTGTGGCGTTAGG
>NW_020441310.1:0-2325 GCF_000699045.2 Agrilus planipennis
CAAATAGAATAATCTTTTCATTGCTTCACGATGATACACTATAATTTTTTTTTGTTTCGAGGAATAATCTACATTAATTTACTATTTCAAAGATGTATTATTACTAAAACATAGAGAGACAAGAGGACAGACAAACAAATTAAAAGTAAACTTTATTACACGACCAGGTATGAGAATTTCACTTTAAAAATAACAGAAGCATTTGGGTGACGCGAACCTTGAAGAATTCTGATGCTAATATTAAACTATAAAAATGTGGTTTACCTAAAACCTAATTTCAATTATTTCTAGTTTGTATTGCATTTTTAAAGATTATTTCATAATATATAATAGTTAAAATTAGATGGACACCCCCAATCTATTAAATTTTAGGAGAACATTCGATTCGCAACTCGCCACTAATGTCTGTAATTGTCATCCCCCAATTTGCTTCGCCCAAAATGAAATATGACAGGCACGCACGAAATGTGATGCGTTCAAAAAAGGAACAAACATGAATCACCGATTACGTCAGACAAACATTTTGAATAGATAGCGGTGCGAAGGTTCGTACTTGTGAAGGATAGATAGAAAACACAATTTGTTAGCTTAACAAATCTTATCAGCAACAAATATTTACGTGGAATTTTTCCCTTGTCAGTCAACCTTATAACCGTTAGTATAATATGATAGGTTTCCATTCAGGAAAACTCAGGTCCTATTTCTAATAAGGATTAACTCATTATCTAGATACAACTCAAAATTTAAACTTTAATTTTGAAATCATAGTGGCTACATGTCTATTAAGTTTTGGAAACAAATTTAACGATTAATTTTAAGTTTTGCGAAAATATCTAATTTCTTTACTTTACTTTACACTGGACACTGTCTTATAGAAAAATAATGAACATCGAAAAGTGGAATTATCAACAAAACATCATCCTTCTTAAATTTAAAAAATATGATCTTTGTACTCTTGTTTTCGTCGAAAAATAACGGCATATTATTTTGTCATAGGTACAACCTATTCACTTTTTAATAATATACATAGATATAATATAATAATACATACATATATATCGCTATTACTATCTTTTAATTCATTTTCGTAACATTTTTAAAGGTACCCATTTGTTTAAAAAACGAAATGGGGACAGTTAGTTCCAGCACAACAACTAGAATAGATAATGGATACATAAAAACTACGTACACAGTGTACCTAACGTAAGTATGTACAAATAAAAATGGAAAACGCGTTTCGTAATTGCGATATATTCAGTTTAACTTTTAAACGAACCACAGGCAAGTTTTTTTTATAGGAAATAAGTGCATACGTACGAGCATGTGGACTGTGTGCTACTTATTAGTCGTTCGATCGATGTCACTCTTCTTTGGGTCACACTTCACACAGCACAACATTTGCTTGTTAGATACGGAAAACTTTCTCTCAATATGCACATCGCGTAGGTATTACAAATCAATATCAATATTTAACATATTCTATAAAAGTGTATTTATCAGGACGTGCTGCTTAAAGCATCTTAAGCGAATCCTGCAGCCTCATGTGGGTATGATGGCGTTTCATTTCCCGTCCATGAAGAAGGTTTCGGTTTTCAGGTGCAAGGGTTGTTTTCAAAGATATGTTTAAGGACTATCGCTTCAAAGGACTTCATATAGAGAGTCAGTAAAGGTATTGATGGAGTTCAAACGTCTGATCAAAACGTTACAGATTTTTCCTGAATGCCCTAGATTTACAGAGTTCGAGAATGTTTTAGAATTTTCTAGAAGGTTCCAGAACGTTTCCGAATGATAATTAATATTTTCTGAGCGAAACGAGGGTAATCCGGCTTCTACATAATAAAAATAAGGGTACTTTGTTCGTACATGCCGTTAAAGTTCCGCAACAGAATCTCGAAGCATCATGAGAGATATATGATCTGATAATATTTCATCCCCCGGTCTATGAGGAAGGTTTCGATTTTCAGCTGCAGGGGTTAGTTTCACATATGCAGAGTTTAAATGACTATCGCCTCAATGTAACATACTCCATATAGAGAGTTAGTAAAGGTGTTGGTGGAGTTCCGACATCTAGTTAGAAAGTTAAAAAAAAGTCCCAGATTTTTCCTGAATTCTCTACGTCAACAGTATTTATTTGGAAATACTTAAAATCATTGTAACATCTTCAGCCAGAATGCTGATTGGATATGCGCTTCCACTTTTTTGTGTTTAACAATAATATATTATAATGTCCTCTCACTTCGTTTACTTATTGACTTCCATAGCGCCCTCTGTTCCCTTGTCCTTTCTAAATACCTTTTCATTGTGTAAAAGCGATCCGACCCTGTG
>NW_020441311.1:0-2363 GCF_000699045.2 Agrilus planipennis
ATTATAAAGTAAAGCTTGAATGTATTATTACAGGGGTGACATCAATGTCAAAAAGGTGGAGGTCATTGGATTCTCTAACTTTGCCATTACATCGTTGTCAGCAAATGCTCTTACAAGTAATGTGGGAGGGACTTTGAGCTTACCTAAAGTGTCTGCTAATGTTCAATCTGCTACACTTTCAAGCGAAGCTCTTGATGTTGAAGCTGAAGTTACATCGTTGAGGTAAATTATGCAGATTTATATACTTCATCTGGCACTATATGTATGTATAATAATGTTCTACATATTAATGAGTCAAGACTAGGTAGGTTGGTATCGTAGAGCTGAGATATTTAATGATAGAATATTTTGAAATAAGCTAACGATTAAAACGAGGATGTTGTCGTTTACAAAATATAAATTTTTAATTAAAAATCACCAATTTTTTGGCGTGTTGTAGGCGTTTAAATAAAAGTATTTATTGAAAAATACCACAAATGGCGCGGTAAACGCCATCTGTAGTACGATGCTACATTTTAGGATTACGTATGCTCCAACAAGGTTCTACGAAGCCCCAAAGACTAATTCAACCCACTACATACACCAGGGGACTACTTGATTTCTTGCGGAGATTATTCCAAGGCATACGTAGGCATGACGAAAAGCACGATCGCAACAAGGAAAAAGGAACACGAAAGACATTTGCGATTACACCAACCAGACAAATACGCTTAACCAGAACATTCCTGGAAGGAGGGAAGGACACAGGATCTCCTCCGAAAATACACAAGTGTTAGTACGCACTTCAGGCTATTACAATTTTGGCTAGCAGAGAAGCCTTAGAAATTGCAGAATATCCGTATAATCTTAACAGAGAAGATGGGTTAAAGATAAGCAAAGCCTGGAAACCACTGCTTAGAAAAAACAAACGGTGCAATCTAGCGGAACGAAACATAACGATAATGCAGTACCAGCCAAATGTAGCCGCCCAAGATCCCACATTAACCATTCAGCCGCCGGTCATACATTGTGAAGCACTGAAGATGCCATCATCTATTAAGCATAGCGAATCGTCTCCAATTAGAATTCGACCACGCCCGAAAAGCCCACGAATTGACCAAAGCGTAATTTTTTTATAAACGAAGATTTCCCTCGATGCTGAATTGGGCGAGTTCTGTACCTTGACCGCCACATAGCCCTGATCTAAATAATTTGTATGGAAATGTATGAAACAGCGCGTGTATCAAACGCCAGTACATAACGCTAATGATTTGCACGACCGTGTATGATCGCTGCAAATGAAATATGCCAAATGCCGAACTTATTTTTTACGCGACTCACAACCAATTGTTGTAGTTTACGTATGTATGTGCGTGTGTATTTACTGGTGGTAATTTTTTTTAATGGGATAGGGCTATGGACGAACCATCCATAAAAAAATTTAACGCATCTTGATAATACCTCAATTGCGGTTTGGAATATTAATAAAATTACTGTTACCTTATTGGTTGTTAACGCAATGGGCATCTAAAGATAATTATCTGTAGTAGAGTTGTTGTAAGTTATTAATATTTATTTTATTAGTCATTCCACTAACGTCACTGTTTACATTTTCCATCTAAATAGCTGCTTAGTAGTTATCGCAATTTCTCTATACGTTACCAACTCATTCACCATGCGATTCCCTATTTAGTTAACACACTCCAAAGCTTGCTACTTATTTCAGAAACACTCTGTATATATATATTTAATGTGCGTAAAAGAAATAAAGGTACTGTTCATGAGTAGACATCTCAATAACAACAACCGCAGCGAAGTATTCTACCTTTGACGTTTGATAAATAGAAACATGGGGTGAGGTCAGGCAATCCTGGATTAGGGCTATCAAATCCTGTTCAAATAATGCCGACCGTAAAATCGCTAACNTTTCAAAAAAATGGAAGCGGTATTAACAAATCAGGATTGTATGAAAATAAATAAAGTTAAAACAAAAATACCGGTAAACGGAAGAAAAAGTAGGGAAAGAGAGGTGTATGTTTGGAACGCGACGCTGTACGAAAAGGTTAGAAGCGTTCAAAATGTGGTATTACAGGCGAATGATGAGATACCGTGAATAGAGAAGGTTAGAAATGAAAAGGTATTAGAAAGAATAGGAGAACAGATGACTCTATGGAAATCAATAACAAATATGCGAGATAGGTTGGTAAGACACCTTCGCAGGCATGAAGGTCTAGTCGGA
The DNA here is from genome assembly GCF_000699045.2 of Agrilus planipennis. Lineage (NCBI taxonomy): Eukaryota > Metazoa > Arthropoda > Insecta > Coleoptera > Buprestidae > Agrilus > Agrilus planipennis. The sequence continues at coordinate 2,219 of NW_020441311.1, forward strand.
TACATATTAGAGGCAGAAACGGGAGTTAAGAGGATTTGAGGTAGACCTTATTTAGATTACTGTTCGCAAATAGTTAAAGATGTAGGTTGTTCTAGTTTTAGGGAAATACGAAGATTAGCTAAAGATATGAAAGAGTGGAGGTGGG
>NW_020441312.1:0-2322 GCF_000699045.2 Agrilus planipennis
ATTTTTTTTAATAAACGTTAACTTAATTAAAAGCGTTTCTACAATAATTAACCGCAAAAAAAATAAAGAAGTGGTTGTATTATATACGGAAGTATTGTAAGTAAAAATCTATGTTACGCCACTGCTATTTATTATTTACTTCTGCTGCACACAATGACATTATTCGAAGTATCACCAACATGTGCCCGGGTAGCTCAGTCGGTAGAGCATTGGACTTTTAATCCAAGGGTCCAGGGTTCAAGTCCCTGCTCGGGCGATGCTTTTTTTATCTTCTTTTCGCTACTTGTTTTAATGATACAATAAAATTCAATGCACTTGTTTTAATAATACGGTGTTGATTTATCTATGCTTTTTCTAAAAACCATTATTTTCGTTTTTAAGACAATTTATGTTTCCTAGAACCCTTGGCGCTATCTGTCAGAAGCAACATGAACTGGAGACTACACCAATGCAGTAAACTGCAAAATATAGGCAATGAAATCTACAGTGCTTCCAGTATGTGCTCATCAGATGGCGCAATAGTATTACCACACTAAACATTTTTAAAAGTTGAAATAATTGAAGTCTTATAAAGAAACCATTATAAAAATTAATACAAGAATTAAAAAGAAAATAAAAGTAAATTATTGAATTTCGAGGGTATCCTCTCATACGGAATACAATAGAGCCTGATCGAAGTTTTAAAAACTAAAACCAGTGTAATCAGATTTGAAGGGAAGGGTGAAGATCAGTCGTACAATTCGATAGAAAAAGTACCGCAAACTTCCTACTTAACCATTAAAATTTGATTAAAAACCCATCTCTTTGACCTTATAAATTACAAAGAAAGAAAAACGACTCACCTCCAGGTCAAATTTGAATATTGCCACTTCTGTCCTTGCAGCATAAACCTCTTAACTCTTCCAGTATGTGGAATTTTGTCGGGAAGTCCGCACCGAGGTTTCGAGAGTAACTTTAGAGTCCGCTGGTCGAGTTCACCGGTAGCAGGAACACCGCCGAATTCCTGTAACTCGCGTATCGCGTCACGAATTGACCTTTCGGTTCGAAGGGCTCCCGCGGACTGAGGCGACGAACTCAGGTAGCCGAACTTCATTAAATAATTTTGCTGAAACAAGAACAAAAATTACCACATTAAATAGACAATCTAACACATACAGCAAATATTACAACCGTCATAAATGTAACCATAAATAAAGTTATAAAACGTTTTTCTCATAAAAATTACTTTTTTCTCGAAAAAATTACAAAATATTACGTAAAAATATTTACTTATTTGGTAGCATTATTAAAATTTGGTTGAAAATCGTTACGTATTTGTATTTGCAGCAGCTAAAAAGTATTTAAGTTACTAATTACAAATGTTAGTTAATTGTTATTATAAACTATTGTTTTAATACTAGAAATCAGTTATTTTTGATAACATACCTCTTCCCAGAAAGTATAATTTAAAGATTTTGGTAGACGCGCCAGGAAATTTTAGAACAAAGACTAATTAAGCTTAATTGAAATAGATCGATGAATTTTCATCTTGAAAGTGTGTTTTTTCAATGTAGACGTCGTTAGGGAAGCTAATTAATATATTTTTCTTTTTGCAATAAGTTAAATTATAATATGTATCGTAGTATAATACATAGACAACCCAACATACAGTTAATATTATAACCCTAATGTACACAGCTATACATAAAGTTAAAAAACTTATTTCTCATGAAAATAACTTTTTTAAGTAAAAATCAATATTTCCCTCGAACAAATCAAAATATTAGAAGAAATAATTCATTAGTTAGTAACGTTATTAATAACATCTTCTTGGAAGATTTGGTTGGACACCCTTACACATTTGTATGAGGGACTGCTAAAGGTATTTCGTAATTAATTTCGAGTAGTTAGATAAGTTTTATTATAAACGTATCATTTCAATGCCGAAATTAAATCGCACTTGAAGATACATTAACGTGTTTTTATTATTTTATTCAAAATTTTGGTGGAGGCGCCGGGAAGTTTTATAATAAAGGCTCCAATTGAGGTGTACCTGTGACTTAATTGAAGTAGACCGATGAATTTTCATCTTTTAGGTATGTTATTTTCATTTAGACGCCGTTAGGCCTTCTAATATTAATATATATTTTCTTTTTCCAATAAGTTAAACTACAATCTGTAGTACAATATATAGACAACCCAACGTACACCAAATATTGCAACCCTAATAAATGTAACTGTAAATAAAGTTACAAAACATTTTTCTTGCGGAAATAACTTTTTCGCTTGAAAATCAATACGATTCTAGACCAAATTAAAATATTACGTAGAAATAATTAATTA
>NW_020441313.1:0-2342 GCF_000699045.2 Agrilus planipennis
TCTGTAGTATGATGCTACATTTTAGGATTACGTATGCTCCAACAAGGTCCATTTAAATATATGGATATCTACTTGCTGAAACGAATCCCGGCGTACCTAACTTCAACGTGATAAGCACGTTACTATAATCGAATAAAATAAATCGAATTCTTTTATATGTTTATGTTATACAATTCCTAGGAAGTCTATACAATTCCGAGGCTTTTTAGGAAATCTATTAAATATTGTTTCAATGATTTTTTAATGAAAACATATCCTGGGAAATGTATACATTTACCAGGAATTGTACGAAATTCCGATATTGTACTAGGAAATGTATAAAACTAATGCTTTCTGTGAATAAAATGAATAAAAAAAAATCTCTCTAAACAAACAATAACGTCGCCAATGAATACAGATACATCTACAAACAGCCTTTCGTATTATTGCCTATTTAGTACTACCTGTAATACATTTCCCATTGCTAGGAAATGTATAGATTTCCTAGGAAATCTGTATAATATAATTTATTTCACACATTTCCGGGCGATTTTAGTAATTATATTCATTTCCTCGAAATTGTATACAATGACGGATTTCATACATTTGTAAAAACATTAGGTTATTGGTCAGTAATTTACGGAAACTACGAAACATATGGAACACCGTTTCGAACTTATTAGTTCTCATCAACATTATAAGTCACTGACCAGAACGAAGCAGTTCCATGTAATGTACTACAGTATCAAGATACAGACACTTATGTTGCAGTCTACTGATATTTGCTGTGATTGTAGGTACTGTAGTATGGCGTGCTGATGGGAACGAATAAGTACGAAATAGTAATCCACGCCTAGTTATTTCGATAAAGAACTTAATGTTCTTTACAGAAAAAGTTAACTGAAATTCGGTGTGGTGTTGGCTGTAAATAAACGGAAAAACGAATTATTTGCTACAGTATAATGGCGAGTTTTGTATTTCGAAGAAATCCGTCTGGTTGTTGAAAAGAAGTCGGTGAGAGAATAATTTGAGTTAAACATGAAGTAAAAACCGGTCACTCTTATAAATAGCTAATTTGACACCCGTGGTGTGAACGTTCATTACCAATTGCCTGTCTAGTTACACCCTGATTAATTTTCAATCGGTTGTTGTGGGTGATTAATCATTATATATCGAATTGTACTAAAAGGCTATCATCCTCAGGTAGCCAATGCCTCACGGTGCCCCTTTTTGTGAGGCCTCGAGAATCCGATGTTCGTTCTAACGAGGCGCCAGGTAAAATAAAAGCCAAGCGCTTTTTACGTTGAAACCAAAGCCTCAAAACAAATTGCGGGCCACTCGACTGTGTCCGATCGCAGGGGCATTGCGTGAAAAACTTCCAAGAGCTAAACAATGGCATCGTTCATGATTTTCGACAAAATTAAATTACAAATCAAAAGCGCGGACAACAGGCAACAGTGACGCACACTCTGAGAGCAACGAGGAATAAAATCTTCCTAAAAGCATTCAAAAATAGTTATTTGGTTTTTATAAAATTATAATTTATTATCATTTTTATTAAGAAAGATATTATTTTGTCTTCTATCTTGCATCACATCCGCATGTAACGGGTGAAAGTATTAGTATTGTAGGTAATTTATTATCATCTTTATTGTGTGCAATATTTTGTCACTTCTGCATGTTGCGGATGCGTATATGGATATAATAATAAAACAAATAAATGTAACTTAAATCATTCGAAAAACGCTGTAGGATACAAATTTTAGTTCCGCTTGCTGCCATTAATGCCGATAACAATGTAAGAAAAAAACATTTACAGTCATTTTGACAGAGAAAAGAAAATCGGAACGTTCCAGCGTAATGTATCCTATACGCCATTACAGATAAGTTGTAGGTTATGTTATACTGTCGTCACTCAAAAGAAGACTAGATATAGCAGCAAAAATTTAACGCCAAGCGAATGATGAATGATGAGCAACGCTTATCGATTTTGGTAGTTTTAGTTGTCGAACTTAAAACAAACGAAATCTCCTTAACTATCTGACAAATTGGATGCGCATTGCCCTATCGCGCAGCGTACGAACGAGTGCAAGTCATGAACTTTCTGCTCCTATCTCTAATCGTCTAGGCCAGTGATTCCTAATCGGTGGTTCGCGAACCCCTGAGGGTTCGCAGTGTTTGCAGAGGGGGTTCGCAAAAGTAATATTGTAATGGCGGATTTTTCAAAACGCCAATAAAATGCCTGTTTGTTAAGAAATCTATTATAAATTTCAATATTTTCATTTTATTTTGCCTTATTTGTTTTTCAAAATTACTTCATCAATATCAAAATATATCAACAATTTTATACATTAAAATTTATT
>NW_020441314.1:0-2426 GCF_000699045.2 Agrilus planipennis
TCTTATTTTTAAAGGACATTAATTAATCTGGTTTAGTAATGTTTCAATTTTTTAATAATTGTATAACAACCTTCATCTGTGCATGCAATTGACTATAATCATAAAACGTTTTTTTTTTGGTCGGACTCAACATCGTTGACGATTTTAAATAGTCAATAAATAGGCAAAATGGTTCCCTACATTGTTGTGGGTTTTTTACTTTATAACACCGTCATAATTTGTATACATATACTGGGCGTCCATCGAAATATATCACGCGGAAGCAGGAAGTAGAAAGCTAGAGAAGTTTAAGTGTTACACGGAAGTCAGAAACACCCTTGCGTATTTAAATCCATTTATAGTAGCTTTGAGGTTTTAATTATTTTTTATAAGAAATAAATCCAACTCTGTTGGACACTTCAAAACCTGTGAAAATAACTAAATCGTGTACAGGTAATTGAACAATAATGATGGTTGAATAAGCGAAATACTTTTTCGTCTATTAGGATACGTTCATATTGGCGATATGAGCTGCAAACAGAGCGGCTCTAAATGCGGCATTAACAGTAATGCTTATTCCTTGCTTGCGTTGATATACTTGTGTGTACTTATTGGAACTGTGAATATAAAAACGATGCCTTTACTTTTTGATGCGTGTAGGTGAATGTGTACAAATAATGATGGATTTTGAAGACGAATTATTGTTTCCATTATTTAGAAGTAATTCCATACGATAATAGTCACCCGTAAAAAAAATTGTTGTCAACTAGAGAATTAGGAAGGATCTCAAAATGTCGAAAATATGAGGAACCGTCCAACATATACTTGAGATTGTCTAGGAAATCCCTTGATGTCTTCTGTTTTTCTATTAAAGCCTCACACCCAATTAACCTATTAAAATAACGAATTTTTATCTCCATAAGTGATTTTTATGTATCTATCATCTGTGTTAATATAAATTCCTTTATAATACTTTTTTTCTGTAATTTAGGACAATCCAAATGACTTTCAAAAACAATATTGTCCCCTTTCCATCTTTTGTCTTTAATGGTTAATGTGCTACGTGAAAACAGCTTTCTTCCGAGCTGAATAACATTCCATGGCTAGGCAGTTACTCACGGAAATTAATCACGTTCGAGAAAGCCGCTTGAAAAACATAGCGCACAAGAAAAATTGCTAATAAATACATGTCGCGGCTTCCTGCCAACGATTGTTTATTAATAGAAGAATTATTTTATTCGATGCTTCTCTGATCATTCATAATATTTACCGATTTACGTACATACGTGTCCAGTTTTTTCCCTACATTTTTTTCGTTTCGTTCCTTTCATTCGAAAATAACCGACACCATGATAAAATGCCGGCATATATCGTTGCTCTCACATTCATCTTATTCTTAAAATATGACAACGGCATTTATTAGATATATTTTTTGTGCACTGCTGCTACGTCTCAGTTTGCTTTGTGTGACCTGACTGCTTACGCATCTATTCTATCTATGTATAATGTGTAGGTACCTACATGGTAAATACCTATAAAGTCTTTAGTATTAGTTATTATCAATAAATTGAATGAATTTTAACAAATAGGTTCAATGAAAATTAATATTTTCGAAGCATTACCTGGGTTTTGTTTGTGAGAGTTTCATTGCGTCAANAAACGTAAAATAATTTGAGTTATTGAGGTTTTTATTTACTAAGGGTTTAAGTTTAAGCTTTAAAATTATGGATTTCCAGTGACTTAGCAAACTCTTCAGCTTTTCATTTAGTATAGGTCCACTAACACTAATGTTTTTACATATTTCTACACTGTCTAAACCATGTAAACAAGAATTTTTCTAAATTCGAAATTCAGCAATTCTTCGTTTTTTACATAAAAGACTTTCTCCCGATTCAAACCACTTTTCACTGCTTACTGAGGTGCGATGCCCAATTTATTCGTTTAAGTTATAGAGGGTTTTTATTTTAAGTAATAAAGGTTTTGGACTCCAAGGAGAAGGGAACACAAAATTTTATGAGTTTACAGAGGTTATTGTGTTATCGAGGTTTAAGTTATCAAGATTCTACTGTATTATGTTAATTTGTACCTAACTGTTTTTATGATCCTTCAAGTGTCATTTTAATTTTGAATTAAATTTTGATTAGAGTTGTGACAAATAGGGACCCGGAGTTTTGACTGAATACCCGAGTACCAAATATATGACTAATTCTGTATTAGTACTTAATAATTTCTAATAATTTGTCTTGCACCCTAGATCTTCCGCATTCTTTGAAATATTAGGAGGTCGATTGATTGCAACTTCAGCTGAAAACTTTTAAGTCTTATAAGACGATAAATTTTTATTTTTAATTTGATGGGTAAAGCACAACCATAATATTTCAAACCCTGATTAAAAGTAACCAATGGATTATTAGTTTACTTTACTTCTTGAATTGATTCTTCTAAAT
>NW_020441315.1:0-2352 GCF_000699045.2 Agrilus planipennis
GGAGTAGACATGCATATATACGAAATATTAATTGAAATATTTTATTTTAAAATAATTCGAAATGGCCTGTATTCTGTCGAAACTGCCAGCCGCGGATCGCGATTTCGATCTTTTTGGATCTCATCAGCGCGTCGCAGGCAGCTCCGACAGAACACAGACCAACTTTTACCTGCTGTCTTAACAGTCCGTTTTAGAAAATACTACAAATTGCGCAATAAACGCCATCTGTAGCTACGCCGGGATTCGTTTTCAGCAAGTAGATATCCACACATGTGGACCTTGTTGGAGCATACGTAATCCCAAAATGTAACATCGTGCTACAGAAGGCGTTTACTGCGCCATTTGTAGTATTTTCTAAAATCTTTTTCGAATTTCTAAATTAACCGTTCGGAGCACAGATGATGTGACTTCTTTTTGTTACTGGTAACTCAACCCTGTGTTATCCTCTCCTTTATTTCTCTACTATTCCTTCCGTGCTGAATTATCTGACTTGCTAGAAAACACAGACGAAGCTCTCTCAGGCATAAATACCTAAATAATTCCAAAACATATTGTAAAGGTAGTAAGTTATGACAAAATTTAAAAAAATGATGCATTTTATATTATACTAAGTAGCTGTGTAACCGCGATTTCGTCCGCTTGATATTTTTATAAACTTACTAGGTTTTACCCCCGGCTTCACTCTCTTTGATGTCGTAAATACGTGTCAAGAATACACGACCACGTAAAACTAATGTTTCTATCCCTGAGGAACGGTATTATCTTTATAGATAAAAGGTACCCTATGTCCTTTTTTGTACCCCTGAAAATGTGTCTGCAGAATTTCATGATAGGTTTTACCGCGGCTTCGCTCTAGTTGATGTCCTAAATACGTGTCAAAAATCATAGACGACCACATAAAACTAACGTTTTTATCTAAGAGGAACAGTATTGTCTTTATGTATAAAAGGTACCCTATGTCCTTTTCTGAACCCCTGACAATGTGTCTACAAAATTTCATGATAGCTTTTACCCGCGGCTTCACTCTCGTTGTTGTCCTAAATACGTGTCAAGAATCATAGACGACCACATAAAACTAATGTTTCTATCCCTGAGGAATGGTAGTGTTTTTATGGGTTAAAGGTACCCTATACCATTTTCTGTACTACTGCTAATGTGTGTACAAAATTTCACGATAGGTTTTACCCGTGGCATCGTTCTCATTGATGTGCTAGGTTCATGTTAAATATCATCAGCAAACACAAAAAAAACAAATCTTCTATTCAGTATTTTCTTTTGGATAAAAGGTACCCTATGCCCTTTTCTGTACCACAGCTAATGTGTGGACAAAATCTCATGATGATCGGTTGAGCAGTTAAGGCGTAAAATTGTAACAAACAACAATCAAACAAATCATATGCAAACAAATAATAGATTATAATTGTGTACAATTAATTATTCACCATATTAAAACATATCCCCAAAATTTTATATATTTGTGAATGGTTTATTTTGTATTTCATTTAAATTCTTCCATATTATAAACAGTATAGATAGTAAAGTAGAAAGAGGAGACTGTGGTTGATATTAATTAAAAATTAAAAGGAATACTCACCCCTAATTACCACAAAAAATTTTTTCAAATAATTTTTTTTGTGGTAATTAGGGGTGAGTATTCCTTTTAAACAGTATACATGTTTAAAATGGACTAACAATTGTTTATTTCTAGAAACACACTGACAGAAACTGTAAATAATCAAAAATGAACTGTACAATATGGAAATTTCTTTTCACACCATTGTCCATTTCTTACAATTTCCGTTCTATTTGGTAGAAACTCAAAGAACGCTTTGACCCCTTTTTGTGTATGAACGTTATTAAGAGCTTTCTGCATTCCTTCAACAAACGGCGAGCTTTTGCAAAACAAAAGTTGCAAACAACCTGAATCCTCGTCTAAACTATTTTCTCTGATATGTTTTATAATACCGTCGACAAGATTTTCGCTCTTAGCATACGTTAACAGATCGGATATACCGGATTTGTTTGAGATCCATTCAAACATGTTATTTTCATTGATTTTTCTCTCATGAATTAAATACGGTGGTGAAGGTTTATTTAAAGATGTACTTATCTATAAAAATAATACTATTGTTGAATTATTGTGTATTTATAGGAGAAAAAGACCCACCAGTTGAGCAATAAAAATTACGGCGTTTAATACCACAGCTCCCAGTTTTCTCGGGCCAAAACCGAGCAACCTTAAGAAGCCTGAAAAAACATGCTCTTTTTCGCCAGTTTCTTCATTTCCTTCTTTGATCATCTTTGAAACAAAAGCTTTACTGACCATGTTTGTTATACTTTTTGAATGTTGCT
>NW_020441316.1:0-2315 GCF_000699045.2 Agrilus planipennis
GTGGTTCTTATCATTCCTCGCCTTTTAAGATTCTTATAAACGAATTTTCCTAATTAACGAATATAAAAATGATCATAATAAAAGTCTTAAATCGTAAAAACTAGTAATACCAAAATGAGATTTTAAATGTATAATAAAAACTACTTTAAGGTACTAGGATTAAAATTATTAGGAACAAAGTCTTAGTAATGAATTGTAAAATTTCGCAAACAAGAATTACAGTCTTTTGGGTGACCAATCAAGGTCAGTTTCACATTTTTCACTGGTAGTCTGGTATTTCGGAAAGCGAAACACTCGGAGTCCTTGTCAAATTCGGGGCTGAGGCGACCAAGTTTCTTTCAATTCGGTTCAGCAGGCCTCCTTGGGGATATACGCTGTATGTTAATTATCTTGGTGCAATGACCGCCACAATCGGGCCATCTGAGTCGAATTAATTTCAGACAACTCGGTCAGCAACAACAGCAGAGTAGACGGGTAACCGTGATGCTGATCAAAATGGATGAAAGAGCATGCCACAATTTCAATCCTAGTATTTTCGTAGCGGGCTTCAATTGTTCTTTGTATATATCCTCTTCTAGATTTGTTTGTGATTATTCATAATGAGCTCCTCCTGGTTAAGGGCGTGAACAAGCGGGGCATGAAGTTATATTTTCTTGGCCTTTTTGCGTTCCTCAAGACAGCAATCTTCAGGTATGGATAACAGTTCCTCGGATATATTTTTGTACAATTTACTTAGCTTGGTTAATGTTAATTTCAATTGTTACCAATCATCCCGGTACAGGGGTTGCGGATACCGCTGCTTTGTTTTAAGAGAACCGTATTAATATCGTTAGAGCATTTACAGGTAAAGTTTCTGTAAGCACAATTATGTTTGGCGTTGTTACTAGAGTACATAAACTTGTTTTGAAATAGAGGATTTTATTTACTATCGATTGTATATTTTGATAGTACAGAGTAAGGGTTTGTTTAACGGTTCTCTTGAAATGTATATAGTACAGAGTAAGGGTTTGTTTAACGGTTCTATTGAAATGTATCGTTACTAGGGTTCTCTAGATCCACATCCACTATCTCTGGTATACCCTTTATATATTTGATTTTCCTTTTAAATGATGAATGAGAATCATTGTAATCTTTGACTTGCTCCTTGAGCTCGGCTAAATGCTTTTTCTGTCTAACTGCTTTATCAGAGGCCACACTAATTCCCTTACGTAAAGACGTTCTCTTGGAGAATACAGTTTTTACATCATTTAAACTATTTGATGTAACCAGCATTGGACGGGGTTTGTCAGCCATCAGTTGACGCTTTCCCAAGCGATGGAAGTGAACAACATTGGAGACTCCAGTTGATTTTAAAATATCTATGATTGCTTCTCGTTCATTTTCATGAGTTGGTTTTTCTGGTAATATTAAATTTCTAGATCGAGACAATCTGTCTTCAATCACACTTGAAATGGAGTTAACATTCAAAGAACTGGGGTTATTAGTACTTTCAGTTTCAAGTTTTGAGACTCTTTTGGTTAAGGAATCTATGTCTTTTCTCAGAGGTAACAAATTTTCCTCAAAGCCAGTAAATCTGGATTCCAGACCAGCTAATATAGAATTTATTGAAGCTGTAGAATATTCAATTAATTTCCTCAGTTCAGCCATATCTGGTTTTTCTTGTTTATCAACAGAATTTTGGTTTCCTATTTTTGGGTTTGGCATTGTTATATCACGCACCGTACCTGAATGATTTAATGATTGCGAAAGAAGATCAGAATCATCTGATGCTGTAGTGAGAGGGACAGTGTCAGATAGTAAGCGTTTCCTCTTTGGGTTTTTGATTTTCCAGTACTATCGCTGATAAGGTTTTTTTCCTCAGAACAGCACTTATAAATTCCTCGTACATTTGTGTTTATTCTATCTGCACAAGAAGGATGATACAGAGAAAAGCAAGTAGAACAGGATTTAATTGCTTTAGAAATTATCTTTTTACAGTAATTGCAAACACGAAGTGAGTCACTAGCCGTGAATTTAAAAACAGGTGAGAGGTTAGACATCATACAATGCCTCAGACAATCTTAAGTTACACTAGGGTCACGAACTAAATTTATTTAATCAAAATCCACTGGAATTTGTTAACTGTTGCACCAGAAACACAACAAAATTGAATCCATAAAATATATTTACAATTAATTAAAATGACGCAGTAAAACTCTTCGATACCGCAGCCGCAAGCGCTACCTATATGATTTAATTAGATCTTTTCGTCTCTTATTTATAATTTTATCCAATCTTTCTCGCTCTTTGAAGAAAGTTGCGTATTGAGGTATTTA
>NW_020441317.1:0-1436 GCF_000699045.2 Agrilus planipennis
AAAAGAACACTTTTATATTTCGATATAATTTTAAATTAATAGAATTCGTTTGTGCTCAATTTATAACGAATCTATCATGCTATAGGTAGGTATATACATATTGTATACTTCGTTTAGGTTCTGTAGCGATGTGACCTTCAGTTTGAGCGACGCAAAGTAGAAAACAACAGCACTAGGTCAGAAAAGGAAGGAGACAACTCTCGGTCAAACTCTTAACCGGTGAAGAGCGTATAATCCGTATAATACTGCACAGAAAAATTGACCATTTTATCCACTACAATTGCATTGCTCAAATGTGCTGTTATTGGTACCATTTACTACTGAAAAAGAGAGAAAAACCTTAGAACAGTTACCATGCTCATTACTATAAAGTTGATGCAAGATACATGCAATTTTTATGAGAATCTTATAAATATTACTAGATAGCATTCGAATTTTTACTGTGTTAGCATGCTAATTTTTCCAGTCTTAGTCAAAAACACCCAGATTATGAGACATCACGGTAATGTTTACCGTGTACCTATGTCCTCAAAGGACATATGTTTCAAGCTGTTATGTTCCATGAGTTTTTGACACAAATGTTTGTGAATTTAGTAACAGTTTAGGCAATGGTAACCTAGATAAGCGCTCTAAAACTTGATTAATTGAATTCCTTATTGTCCATCTTCTTTACGTAAAGATTAGTGAGGGCTGTGTCAAAAGGTCTATGATTTCTGTAGGTTTATATGCATGCGCATTATTACCTATATCATTACTTGACTTTGTTTATAATGTTTACTAATGTTTTTTATTTATGTTGTTTTTCAAGTGAAATTTTATTAAACAACTATTGATTCCCCTTCTAATGCTAATTGAAATCTATCAATCTAACATTCAACGTGTCTCAACTGCTCCGCTACCCAAGGATATTATCAAGGGTTTGCTAGACTGTGTGTGCATAGTACAAGTATGTATAATGTGCGAATTATCGAGATATTTTAACATTATTCGTGTTCAGTCGTAAAATAAAAAATTATCCGGAGACCACTCGGAGTTGCATTTTTGAACCCCCGTTCTACTAGAATGTTTTCAAATAAAACTAGTAGCAAATTTGGTTGATGTTTTTAATGAGAAGGTTTCTTACATACCAGCTATCAACTTTAAATTTACTTAAAATTAGAGAAAAACTAGCAAAAAAAAAACTTTTGGGTGTTTCATTCCCACCAGCCAGTAATGCTGGTGGGCGGGCAGTCCCTCCGGACTATGCCGGTAGGTAGGGAGGAAGGCCCTCTTCAGCCTGCTTTCAGGAGTGGGTGGTGGTTCAGGTGAGAAAGATGAGACGGACGAAATGAAGACAGAAGAGAGTGAAAGATTATCTGTGGAATATTACTGCCTTAGCATTTGCCTAAGTGATCCAAGGAAACCACAGAAAAACTTGGACCAAGGCAGACGGACCC
>NW_020441317.1:1950-3049 GCF_000699045.2 Agrilus planipennis
ATAGTATTGTATGAAAATAAATAAAAGTAAAACAAAAATACTGGTATGCAAGGGATGAAAAAGTAGGAAAATAGCGAATATAAAGATAGAAGACGAAAAATTAGAAGAAGTGGCTGATTTTCGGTACTCCTTTCTTCATATTTATGTAAACTACAACAGCACATTTCGTGCTGTCTTTTCCTACCGTAATATTATGAACTTAAGCAATCAAATAAAAGCCTTCTTTGGTTAAAGTCATTAAAGGAAACATGACCTAACGTAACCTCACTAAACATTAACCGAAAACTGTTTTTATTTGATTACTTAGGATCATAAAGTTACGGTAGGAAAAGACAACACAAACTGTGTTAACGTGGTACATTCAGTTTTACAAGAATGTGGAAAAAGAATACCTTCCAGAAAAAAAATCACACTGACAGGATTTAAAGAACGTCAATCACTGAAATTGTGCAATTCTTTAATTCTTCAATTTTTTATTAAGTTGGGTATATCAAATGGAATGTCTCCACCATCTTGAAGTATCTACTTCAACCTTATAAAATAATTTCCAGGAGTTAAAAGGTTTTTTGGAGTGATATTTCTCTGGAGCTTAATTTCTAGATATTTTTGTATACCTGATTCTTTATAAAAAAAATGTAAACGGCTTTATGCAGCTATTATAACTTTCTCTGTCTTCCTTATTGTTGCTCAATTATTTACAAATAAATTAATTTTCGTCCTAATATTTGTATTTCAAATAAGACACTTATATTACGTGTATGTATATGAAGTCCTAAACATTCAACAGGTATTGTTTACAGCTTCTAGTACACGTCTTTAACAGTAGCCGCAAAAACAAGCTTGCGGTACAACTCAAGAAACCACAAATGTGGTTTATGAAGCGCCTTCACTAACTAGTGTGACTTCAGCGAATGATGAATATACCTTTAACGGGGTATATACAACATTCTGGAGCTAACCGTTTAAATAAAAAAGGAAAAGATTGCTTAGGCTTAACATTCGATTTCCAAGATGTTATATTTTAGTCGGAATTTTTAATTAGAAATTTTCACGTATGCGAAGTAGTAGAAAACAATTGGGAAAACAAGGATGGGTCTAA
>NW_020441318.1:0-2329 GCF_000699045.2 Agrilus planipennis
TCTGAGATGAAATTGAAATGTCGACTTTAATATAATATAACCAGTTTACAGAAATAAGTAGAAATAGACACCTCAAAATTTTGAACAAAGAATGTGAGGAGAATTACCAGCATGTAGATATAAGTGAAGATGAATATATAAATAGAGGCAACAGTAAACAAAGGCACTCAGAAAATATGTTTTTCCGTCGCAATTTTTATTCCGTAATTTAATAATATTATATTAGAGACGGCTGTGGTATAACATAACTTGGACAACTCAACGGCATTCTCCCCTCTCCTTTCCAGCTAACTGTTGTAATATATCAAGAATTATTTCATAACACCCTTTATTCTGGTTGGCCTGACATGACTGATTTTCTTTATTAACAGTACAAACGGGAAGCCCGTTCAATGGCGAAAGTAGTAAAAAGATTTTTACTCATTAACATTAGACAAGGGACGAGCACCCAGTTTGGATCCGGTATCCGGTGGATCCGGAACTTTTTTGTCGGATCGGGTCGTATACCTGACTGCATCGCGGTGGTTGGCGCAGAATGCAAATCTAACCCGTAGTACAATCAACGCATTTCAAATATTCGTTTGGCTTAGACCTTTGCTTAGCATTCGAGAGGACGCCGGTTCGATTCCAAGTCCACGTTTTTCTGTGGTTTTCTTGGATGACTTGGGCAAATGCTGGAACAGTTATATTTGACAGACAATCTATCTTTCTTTTCTGTTTTCATTTCGTCCGTCTTGCCTTTCTCATCCGAACCACCACCTACTGATTCCCACGATTCCTGAAAGGAGTCTGAAGAGGGCCTTCCGCCCTACCTTCCGTCGTTGTCCGGAGGAATTGCGCACTCACCAACACTAGTGATTGGTGGGAATGAAACACCTAGCAGTTTTTTTTTAAGTAACATCGCTACCCGGTGGCACTGTATAGTGCAACTGCAATTAACACGTCTCATCAGATTTAGCTAATCATTATAGTTTTGTTTCAGTATAAAGCATTTAATTATTAGTTTTTGAAATTTTTTAATTTTGTGGACCTTACGTAATGGAAGCTCTGTATGACGAAAGAAAATGCTGAGTTTTTTTGGGTTTCGTTTTAAAAAGTTTACGCTGTTTGGATGCCTTTTCAAAAGTTTGCGTAGATACAACAGATCTTTATTTCAAAAACTGGTTCTAATAAAATAAATAGAAATTTCCTGGTAAAAAGACAGTTTTAAGACAGCAGGTAAAAGTTTGTCTGTGTTCTGTCGGAGCTGTCTGCGACGCGCTGATGAAATCCAAAAAGATCGAAATCGCGATCCGCGTCTGGCAGTTTCGACAGAATGGACACCACTTCGAATTATTTTATTTCCTGGTAAACTCATTAACTAATGTAACGAGTGTGAGGACTGAATTTGCCTTTATGTGAATATTAAGTGCAGGTCATTTTACAAAGTAAATAAGCTACGAACATGTTTATTTTCTTTCGTAAAAGAGCCGCTTTGGACATTAGTGGGAAAGCGGTGTTTATTTCTGAATACCACTGAAAATGGATAGATCAAGACAGTGGCGTCTCGTGAAAAAATGAAATTGCTTTTTGGAAAGTTAATTTAACCCAACGATCCTGGTATAACAAAAGTGTGGGGAGTTTTGGAGAGTGTAAACTAAATGCAATAAGTTAAGTGGTTAAGAATGTTTGGGAGGTATGTCAAAATGCTACGAGACAAAAAAAATTTGGAAGAACGTTCCTCATTCAAGTCTAAAACTCCTGTAAAAATCGATTCGCTAAACCGTTGAAATTTTTAAAAAAATGTAATTTTACACGTCATTTTATGAAGATTCGTTAACCGAACAGATTAAATTTATTTTTATTAACAGAAAAAAAGCTACCAGAAATTTCAAACTTTTATAATAAGTAACTTGAACTCTGAAGAATCACTTTAGCGTAAGGTTATTCAAATTCACTAAATGGTTATCGAGGAAAAAATGAAAAATTAGCTGAAAATCTCGTATTTGCTTGATAATATTTATAACTGTCTGAAATAAATGCAATAAATAAAGTTTTAATTATTATTTAAACATATTAAAAAGTTTTACGCTCATTATTAACAAAAATTGAAACTAATTTTTTTTTGTTGCAGTTGAAATCAAGGCATATTCACTGCCAAAAGTCAGTTAAAAATTTTTCATATTATTCGTTATTTCTTATTTTATTCAGTTTTTGGTCAAATTCCCAATTTTCTCTCAAATCGTATACTTTTTTTTAGTATAGATAGTATTTATTTACCTCATGATATGCTGCAAAACGTAATTAATCACGAATTTCTAATTTTATGTACTCTTGTCTCCGATTGTAC
>NW_020441319.1:0-2308 GCF_000699045.2 Agrilus planipennis
TGTCTTTCATTTCCACAAAAAAAAACGAAATGACTTTCCGAACAACCCTATATATATACTTAGACTTTGCTAAGGCGTTTGACAGGGTTGATATCTCACTGTTTATTAATAAGTTCAGTTGTTTTGTCATTGGTATGGTAACGATAATGGTATTATGATGGTTAAGCTCTTATCATAGCGACAGGACCTGTCTGAATCCTTTGTGGTTACTTCTGGTGTCCCTCAATGATTTGAGTTCTGAACTTAAAACTGCTGGGATTCTAATTTTTGCAGATGATGTTAAGGTATTGTATCTTAAGATGGGTAACCCAATGGCGAGCTCAAGTCACGACTATGTTGCTAATTCTTTCGGTATTCCTTCTATCAAATCTCGACATAATTATTGTCATTTGTTGTTAGTATTTAAAATAATACCAAGAACAACTATGAATTTTTCAGTATTATAGACAGACTTCGAAGTTGCTAGAATACCTCCCCAAATATAATATGGAACTATAATAATATGAATCTGTTCAAGTTAGAATATAAATCCTTTTCATTTATTTATGAACGGTTCTTAATGTACTCTTAACTTGATGTACACATAGTATCTGCTGACTTTTAAATTAATTGATTTGTAAAGGACTCTTGTCCGTTGATGATGAAACAAAAATAAATAAATAAAGTGTACAAAGTAGTTGTATCAACAGGAACATTTTTTTTTTTATAAACAAAGCAACGACAAGGAAATAATTGTATTCTCATTTTAACCCTTGAATACATTCATAGAATTTTATTATGATTTTTTTTCAAATTTCTTGTAAAAAGACCACATCTCCCTCTCTGTGTGCAGGTTCCTAGACCCATCTCACCTGAACACCAGTTATTGCGAAGGTCTTATCCTTTTATGCATTTAAACTTACTTTCAAAACTGTTTACAATTGTGTCAGTTGCACGATCCTGTGCATACAAATAGTGTATGCCAAAATGACCATGGATTGAATGGATTTAAAGTGAATAATTCGAGAATAACAGACGAGTGTTTAGGTTTGTGGAAACAAAATCTTACGAGTATAATAAAAATATGTGCTTTTCGTGGAACATATGATAAGTGAACTTGACTTGATAGAAGACATCATCCATGATGGTAAGTTAAGAAAGGAGAATATTTCATAATGTCTTTCACTATACTGTGTAAATATTATCTGAATATAAAATCAATACAAAAACGTAACACTGTCACGATCGCGCTCTTTAAATGGAAATTAATATAATGACGTAATAGTAAAATATAAAAAGTAATGGGGGGTTTTTGAAAGAGAAATCATTCACTTACTCCAACTAAAGGAGGTTATTTATGATATTTAAATTTTCTATAAAGTATGGACTTATTACTTCCAATCACATTTTGTTTTTCTGAACAATTTGTTGCTATTTTAAAACATAAAGCATAACAACAAATTTGAGTCACTTTTATAAACTAATTATACTGTAAATGTTGAGTGCATATATACGACTAACTTTAATACGACTTTAAAGAACGGAGACAATTCAGGAGTTTTTAATTTCATCGTACGATTTTATTTGTTATAGAAATATGTGATGTACGATTCAAACAACTTATTATTTAAAGAATTGTATATTTGTGAATTTTATTTTTAATCATGCCAACATCTTATCAAACATTCCAAGCAATACATAATTTCTAATGTGAGCAATGACGAACTCACCTCTAAAAGAATTCAAAGAAATATTCTCAATGATCCTCAAAAGATTTATATTTCAAGGCTAGGATATTTGCCACTCTCGATGAGGTGATTATTTAGTAGTAAATATCTGTAACTTGTAACATTTTCAACATCTTCTGCTATTTCGATCGTCAACCATTGCAGTAATTAATATAACCTTCATGAACCCACCTAATCTTTCTAGACAATTTTTTCTTGAAATAACTACTTATTATTTTTATGCTGATACGATGGTTTTAAAAATTTTAGTTATTTGACTGATTACAATCCGCTACTAATTGAGATGCAAAAATGTTTGAAATAAAAACAAAATGCATCATAACAATAAGGTCAGAAAAATGTAAATGACAGGCGACTGCCTGAAGAAGGAAAGAAATGAGAAATCTAGAGGAAAGTAAAACGAAATTACGTTCGCTGTAAAAACTCCTTTTTTTTTATATAGAAACCTTGAGTGCAAACTCTACATGTTTTAGTATAAATAATTCTGTGGTGGATCCAAGAAATTCCGAAAGTTACAGAAAAAGTGAGGCAATCATTACTTATCAATAAAAAAGCAATAAATAAAACAGTAAGATGGAGGT
>NW_020441320.1:0-2330 GCF_000699045.2 Agrilus planipennis
AGTCGCTCAGTAATCGGTGATGTACGGTGAATATGCATTTCGACTAATTTAAAATTCCTTTCCTCTTACTATCACAATCAGCCATGTTTTACCAACTCTCCCGCCCCATCAATATTATGTACGTCACGCTTATCCACCCCTTGTAATAAAATAAATTAATGTTTAATTTATCAACACCGATTTATGTAAATTTAAACACAATTTTATTATTGTTTTTGTCTCCTCTTTAACTCAATTTTAAAATAATATCTAACTCTATTTAGGGTTATTGTACATAACGCGGTGTCCGCCTTTAGTTACTTTAATTACTCAACGTTTATCCAGAAAAAAATACTGTTCCCGAGGGATAGAAAAAATTAGTTTTATATGGTCATCCGGCATATCATACGTAAATTGCTAGAAATTAAATTAATATATACAGTACTAATGACTTAAATAATATTTTCTATTTTTAAATACTTTTATATCAAAATTATTAAAAAGAAACATAAAAAACTACTTACTGTATAAATACTTGTAATAGAAACAATAAGTAAACTACAGTGGATTGTTTTTTAAATGAAAAGTATGATTTCTACGACTGCTGCACTACAATATTAGATACAATTTTTTACAGTCTTGCTTTGGTATCGACTATTTTATAAAACTGTACTGCCTTGATACTATGCCAACCTGAAAAGGTCGGAGATTAGATGGTAATTCCAGAAGATGGAATTATTTGAGATTAAAAAGTCCTTCAAACTTATTAAAAAAAAACACACTAATGAAGAACAAAATATTGTTAACACTCCACTTATCGACAAGCTATTAAAAATTCTACGATCTTGGTTTATAAATTCTGCTGACAAAGGCTTAAAAAGCCTAAAAAAATGTGAAGTAAATATTACAATATTATAGTGACATTAGAGGCAACTCGTTGTTTTATTTNATGAATATAAATACATTGATCAAATTGATTAAACTTGTTCTAAGGACAAGGAAAAGGGTTTTTATTTTTGTCTTGCAGGATTTTTCGGAAAAACATTTAATCTTTTTATATATAATGTGTGCTTATCTAAGATCTATAAAATAACAGCCATTATCTATACATATAAAGGAAAATCGTGTTTCACTATTTATAACTCAAGAACGGCTATAGAACCAAGAGACGGACATAGGATACTTTTTTATCCCGTCCTCGTGGAACTCGACATAAAACGTGGTATAAGAAAACGCAACTGACAGCAACACGAAAAATTTATCAGTTAAAACATCAGTCTAGTCGTTCATTTGTTAAAAATGGTATAACAAAAATTCAATCTCTGTTGGAGGGGAGGAGTGGTGAAAAGGAATTGCAATGTTTAAATGGAACATATATTATTTGTGGTCAGATTTACTTGAAACTTGGTCTTAATGGTCTCTCATTTAATTTCTGAAAGACCTATCTCGACATTTTAAAAAATTCAACCTACAAAGGGGAGGGGGGTAAAAAGTTGCTGGAATGTTTGTTTGGGACATACTTTATTTGTGGTTCAATTTACTTGAAACTTGGTATATATGCTGTTTGATATTATTAATCAAATGAAAAGAGGTTGTAACGTTTCCATGGGGTACATTGTATTTGTACTCGAATTTACTCGAAGGTAAATAATTGTTGAAATACGTGCTTTGGCAATTTTTAAAAATCAACCCTTAAGGATGAAATGTTGTTGCTACGTTTGTATTTGAAATCTGAGATAGCAACATTACATAAAATTAAAACGTTGTAAGGGTATATTCGGAGGTAAAAGGTTTATGGAGTAGCAATATTAATTTCTGCAAGCGAAGCCGCGGGGAAAAGCTAGTTAGAAATAAAATGTCAATATTATCAACCTCTTTTTCACCAGCAAACATAATTACTTATTGATGGGGAAGTCCCAAATGAACATTATCACTAAGTACATCAAAGATATGCACTTCTGCTCATTATTGACCAAGTAATTGGGTCGAAAATTAATAATACGTAAGTAGTTAAATGGCAGACTTGTGCGAGCTACAACTTACGACAAGCATGTATCAATCCTTCAACTTAAGTTTTGTTATTCATATTAGCAAATAGAACTGGTAATTAACCAAAGCTAAATAGCAAACCATTTTCTAAAATTATCTACCAAATGCTTTAAGTTATGCTTAATCAGAACGCTCTAATAATGCCCTTATTTAACGTAAATTTGTAACTCAAACAAAATCAAAATGCACCCCTGTCTTAAATTTAATTTCCGAGACGTTCTTGATGTGCGAGTCAATTTAAATTTGATAATGTATTACGTTAGTAAATAAACTACAGCAAGTACAACACAAACTTCAACTTC
>NW_020441321.1:0-2298 GCF_000699045.2 Agrilus planipennis
TTTCAAATTATTTTGTGAAGCCTACAACTTGAAACACATTCTAAACGCAGTGGCTACGTTACGAGCTAATGGCCAATGTGAAAGGTACAACAAAACTGTGGTTACCACACCGTAGCTGGAAAAGACCCTGCCGAATGGGACGGGTACATTAAACAAGTCCAGTCTGACCTTAATACGACCTTATAAAGTAATTAATACATCACCAATGGAGGCATTACTGGGTTGTAACAAACCACACATAGCAGAGGCATGGCTCTTAAACGAAGTACATGATGAATTACAATTACGAAAGGAAATATCCCTTGTGTTAAATTAAGACAACAAACTCACCCTTTTATAACAACAACACTGCACACATTCACCGTCTTTAATACACTGCCCTGATTAAGTTTAAGACACAGGGAACGGGATAGTTAAAACTATATAGTATATGTATGTATTTACAAGATATTCCCATAGCTACATAGGTAATCTAGGGACGGAGCGAGCTCAAGATAAGTGTTATTCTAGTCTAAACAAATCAGTCCTTGAAATATTTTCGAACATACTGCCCTTGGTTGGCTTTTATTTTAGGGTGTATTTGAAATATTATATATTGAAATAATCTGAGTTCTTACANAAATTTCTGATCTTTCCCTAGAGTGGTTAATAAAGTTTTTATTCTCCCTTTTGATTCTAGACCTCAAAAGCCTGAGGGCAGGCTTATAAAACAAGATGGCTGAGTGTAAAAAATATAGTACCTTCAGAGTAACATACGGTACATGCCCATAACCTTGATATAGTGCCAGGCATTGTTGTTTGGGTTATGGGGAAGCGGTGGAGGTGTGAGAACGGGATACATACAGATATGAACATTGAGTAGCATTACATATAGAGAATTGTTAATCATTGTGCAATACGGTAGTTGTTTAATTAAAGCTTTTCTTCCCTTATTAAATGACTGTATTATTATCATCTCACACAAGGCGGCGTTGTATTTACTTGATAATTGAACTTTTAAAAAGTTACCTAGGTACCTGATCGGAAATTTGAAAGGTGCCAATCAAATAAAGTTGGCGAATCTTCAGAAAAACAGATATACATTTCAAGGTTGCCGAAGAAGGCTTAAATTCGTGTATCTTTTCATATATATACACACATGTAGTTGTACAGTTCACATTATACACATATTATGTGCATATTTTTTATGTCTGTATTTGGTCCTCACGGAAACAGTATTCTGTACTTCCACCCTCCTTTCTTTTTGTAAATGACAATTGACAACACATTTGTCTATTTTTTCACATATTCTACTACTATTTATGCATGCACCACTTCTTCATAACATTTCATTTTTTGTACTTCTTTACTTACCTTTTTCAACATTTCTTTCCTGCTTTCTTCTTATGAATGACAAATGATAACAGCAAACTTTTTATTTTCATATTTTTTAAATACTCTCATTGATAACTGCAAACAATTCCTATTTTTCTCTTTACGCGCTTCGCGGTGGCGGACGCGACTTTTGAACGTTTACACGTGGTATTTCCCGATTTCTCCTCCAATGAAAGGCATTACAAATCATTATTATTATCGTTACCAATTTTAAAAAAACTTTTTTTGAACGTAGACAACCATAATCACTCCAATGCAAATAAAAATTATGATAATATTTTTTATGATCGTATGCTGTTTCTCCTATGTTGTTCAAGAACATCGCTAAACTAATGGTCGAACAATTTGACGCTGCTCTAGAGACCAATTTAAGAGGTTTCGTCAAAGAACACTTAACTAACTGACACAAACACATACCACTATTCCTCCTGACTTATAGATCCTCCATCCATGAAACAACTGGAAGAACACCAGCCAGCATTGTATTCAAGAAAAAAATAAAGATCGTCCATCTTGACCGCCTTGTTCCCTACAGAGGCGACGTCACTGTTCAAGACGATCAGTTTTAGGAGGGGGGGCGTGTTTTATCTCAACTCAATATACATAGTGGCAAAGAAGACTAGGTTTCTAAACAACATATCTTGGATCATTCTAGAACTTGACTAGCTCTATAAATAGTTATCGCGACATTGAGTACGAGTTCGAGGTGGTACAAAGCGAAAAAGAAGGAGCGAAGAAGTCACAGTGTTCATATAGTCATGAATTGATAACTAATGAATAATGTGTTAATGAGACAGCAAATAGTTAAAAGTAATAAAAGTGCGAGGAAGTGTTTCATTAAGTGAGATAACGCTTTTAAAAGCTGTCAGAACAAAACAAACATCTGAAAGAGTGTTTAGTGCACAATAATGTCTTCCTATTATG
>NW_020441322.1:0-864 GCF_000699045.2 Agrilus planipennis
TAAAATGATTAATGTTGATTTACATCAATAAAGTTAAAAATTAAAAACCATTTTCAGGTTTTAAGACATTACAATACCTCAGTGGTACCCATCCCATTGCCGCTTACATGCAAACAATTATTGATTCAAGCGGAAGTCGTATACCATCAAAAGTATCCAGCATTATTTTTGGTGTCGTTCAATTTTTATCAGGTAATTGAATTCCATTAACTGATTAATTTTACTAACAAAAAAAAGGAGGAATATGGTTTAGGTACCTTCCAATCAGACGAGTGCAGGTTTATGATTTTCCCCCCATTATTTAGGGTTCTTTACTCGAAGGATGTAGCTGAACCCTATTGTTGTGGCAACGTTATCCGTTCAAGTGTCAAAGGCTTTCTACTTCTAAACAAAATAAATTTTTGGCTTGCAAATCCTGATCAAAAAAAAAACAGTTTGGTAAATGTCTAGATGATGGCCCTCATACCCGAAAGGGGTGGGGTGGGTGGGATCGAAAGAAGAGGTCTCCCCCACCACTGTACCATAAAAAGTTTGCAGCGGTCTCACCCCCATAAAAATTTATGGGGGAGAGGGGAGATCGAAAGAGGGGGGTCACCTGAGTAAAATTCCATAAAAAAATTGCTGAGGTCTCACCCCCATAAAATGTTATGGGGGTTGAAAGTTGTTTATTTTGACAATTTTCATACACTATAATTCAAATAAAATTCAATAAAAAAATTCTTTCAAGAGGGTGGAGGTGGGGGATCGAAAGAGGGTGGTCACTTGAACAAAACCCGATAACCTAACCTAACCTAACCTACCCTATTGATAAAGATATTTAAATAATGTTTTATATAACTTTCTCAATATTTTTATGTATTTTTC
>NW_020441322.1:2222-3678 GCF_000699045.2 Agrilus planipennis
ACAGACCACTTCGAATTATTTTATTCGATTAAGCTAACGTGCCTATCACGTTGAGGTTGGCTACACCAGGATTCGTTTTCAGCAAGCAGATATCCACACAAGTGGACCTTGTTGAGAAATACGTAATCCTAAAATGTAGCATCGTGCTACAGATGGCGTTCACTGTGCCGTTTGTAGTATTTTCTGAAACGCACTATTTATTTATTGTTTTATCGAGATGTGTAGTGATTGTGTTTTCAATTTTAATGTATTGGTTGCACAAACTGCAGAACCAAACACAGCTTCACTAGGAAAACCAACGTTGAAGAAGTCTCGTATTGGGAGGCAAAACGTTTGTATAAGAAAATTTGACTTTGATTCATTTTTTTGAATTGGAATAATAAGGGAAAGAATTTTATGCTATACTATCAATTAATTGTTATTCACAATTGGTAGCGGGTAGGTGCTCCCTACGATCCCGGTAGACGGCAGCCCTACTTCAGGCATAGCGACCCTGCCAACGCAAGCTCCTGGTTTACTCTCAAATCCCAGAACTGAGAGTAGTCAGGTCCCCATCCACAGTTTCCCTATCTATCCATTGGTTTCCTACCCACTTACCTCCCACCCTATGATCCAAGAAATCATCTTCATTCCTATACTCTAATAAAAATTGTAAACTTTTTGGGACAATCGACTTAACTAATGCTGTTCAATTACTTTTAAATTTTACACGAAAACAAAACAAGTTTGCAATTTACTTAATCAACGGTTAAGTATCACAAGCAAGTCATTTATTCGGTTTTGAAATATTGAAACTTTCAAAAATCATTAATAGGCATTTTAAGGTTTCTAATTCTTTTTTAATGTCAACCATTTTCTAAATTCATTGTAAGTTAATATCACAACAGAATTCAACAAAGATAAAATAAACCAGACAATTTTTTTCTCAATTTTTTATTGCGTTTAATAAGCAATTTTTACATTTTATATACATTTTTTGGAAATAGATATTTTTTCTGGTAATTACCCAAAATTTAAAAAAGTACAAATCCCATACCTAACAGACAATTCCAAATCCTCCCGCCTATTATCTAAATACACTGAAAATCAATAATAACTGATAACAATTTAACAAAAATATAAAATTCAGTATCTATTTATCATACATGTCAGTAATTTTATCGTTAAATTGAATATTAAGGCAATCGGTTCTTTAACAAATTCCAAGCTTTATCTACTTGTGACCGTGTGAAGTCTTCTGGCCACAAGGTACAGAAAACTACGTTTGCAGCCTCGACATAATTTTTATTTGGTGGTTGAGCGTCAATTCGTTGCTTGGCTTGCTCTGGCGTTAAATTATTTCGTTCAGAAATTCTTTTTACTGCCTCCTCTGGAGGAACAATTGATGCCCAAATCTGATATTCAGAAAAAAAAAATTTTTTGAACGATAATTTTTCAAAATTGCCCCAATTCTGGA
>NW_020441322.1:3800-5658 GCF_000699045.2 Agrilus planipennis
TAGTAATTCCTTTTATCACACATTAGGTATATTAGAAAAGTTCGTATAAAAAATCGCGCGGTTTTTTTATAATAGAAGTTATTTTTACAAGCGTTTCGATAACCGACATCCCCACTATACTCCTTACTCGTTATAAGCGAGTTCCACTGTATTTGAGAAGTTTCGATAGATAAACTTACCTGTTAAACCAATCACATACGGTCGTTTTGGTAAATTTAAATTTTGTTTCACAGGCTTTAATAACGTCCCAAGCAAACGCATACGTTGTGTATTAGAACTAATTTTCTTCTCTTCGTGAGGATTTTGAGCAGGTTCATCAATCAAATCAACTGCAACTAAATCCAGCAATGGTAAACCTTTACTCTTTCGAACTGCAACAGTTACGATATTACACCCTGATCATGTAAAATTGCAACCCTTTTAAACGATACCTTCGTTAACTTTTTCACCCCCCCTAATCGTTTCCTTGCTAACAACCAGAAGGTCAATTGTAGGATCGTGTTGGGTTGGTCCAAAAGGGTCCTCAATTGACACTACTGATATGTTCAGTTCTGGACAAATATCCTTCAGAAAATTTTCAACCGTACTCATTCTTGTTTCTAATGGTTCTATTAATTCCCAAAGAATCTTTGCTATAATATTAACGTTTTTATTATATATAGTTATTTTTCGTTTTATAGGAACATACACTTTATCATGTTCTCTTCTGTTACACCTACAGTTATTTTAGAATTTGATCTTAAAGCTGCTTCAGAAAGAAGAAGTTTATGCGCTAAATGAAGCCTATCAAAAGTTCCACCTAAAACTGTATGCTGGTAAACCTTATCATTTTTTTGTTCCAAATCTGCAGAAATGGGCTCAGCAGCAATGTTTGCGCAAGTCAGTATTTTATAATCCTTGCTGATATTTACAAGTTTGGTTGATAAAAACTTTTGTACTTCATCCGAAGCATATTTTTCATCAAAAATAACCAATTCCACTTCCCGTTCCGTATAAATTAACTTATTTTTGTATTTTAAACCCGATAGCAAAACCCGTACATCCAAATTTTGACAATGTTTAGCTGCCTGGAACGATAAATTAGTTTAACTATGTTATTATTCTATTAGGTTTAGTTTGTTTTTAGCCAAGATTAATTAATATCAATAGATCAGCTCAAAGTAATATTACATTAGCAAGTATATTTTCCAAAATTTGCTCTCCAAATTCTTTCACTAGCAGTGAGTGACAAGACTTACCTTTTTTATAGACACCATGGGCGATTTTATCACAATCTATTACATAAGCACCCAATTCTTGTAATCTTTTAGCAATATTGGATTTTCCAGTTGCTATACCCCCTGTGTATAAGTAATATATTTTTATAGTTCCATTTTCTTAGAAAAAGTAAATAATTTGATTTTTGTTAATCATTTACAATAGAAGAAACGAGGACTCTATGTGAGTCAATAGGCGAGATAGGTTGGTGGGACACGCTCTCATTAAGGGCTAGTCAGAGACATGTTAGAGGCAGAAACAGGAGTTAAGAGGAGTAGAGATAGACCTAGATTAGATTACTGTTCAAAATAGTTAAGGATGTGGGATACTCCAGTTTTAGGGTAACGCAAAGATTAGCTCAGGATAGAAAAGAGTGGAAATACGTGTCCAACAAGTCTTAAGACTGAGGACTCCCTATAAGGTCATACGAAAAACCTTTTATATACTGAACTTAACAAATTCGAAAAAGATTGTTAAAGGTGTATGTTTGGAGCACGGCATTGTACGGGTGCGAAAAATGGACAGTAGGCGCGGCGGAAAAGAAAAGGTTAGAAGCGTTCGAAATGTGGTGTTATAGGCGGATGATGAGGATATCGTGGGT
>NW_020441323.1:0-2266 GCF_000699045.2 Agrilus planipennis
TATTAATATATGACTATGATTATATGTATATATTTATTTTTTTTTTTTCGTGTAGTGTGGCAGCAGTACTTTTTAAGTGTCGAGTCTTTTTCCTTCTGGTGAATTGCGAAAATGATAACTTAGGCAATCCAAAGCTTTCAGAAATTTCTTAATTAGTTGTTAATATGTTAACAAATCCATTTTTGTAAAAATAAACATCGGTTTTACTTCAGATTTTATAAATTTGTATAAATTAACGAAATTGAAGGTTTTCGGTTGTCTTTTAATCAGTGTTTCGTAAAAAAATCACCAATTCTATTAATTGTGCATAAATAGTTGTATAAATGTCGCAGACTGGTGCCTAGTCCACAATTCTTGTCGATATTTTTAATTGCTTTACCATTTTGGTATTTTCGTTCTTTGATATTACGAAGGGCCGTATGTCGTTTGCAAATATAAGAGCCGTACTTAGGCCGACGATCAAAATAGTTAATTATTCCCTATTTTTATTAAAAACAAATTTTATTTTATTCGTAAAATGTACAATAACGTTATAGACATAATCCTCTCTGAGAACAGAATGTTTCCTAAGTACGCCTCTGATAATAACGTAATTTGCTAACGACGCACAATATTTAATTATTTGTTATAAATACTAAGCATTTCCAAAATTAATGAATTTCTCAAATTTTGTAGATCTCAATTTTAATAACTTTTTGCTTATTGTTTTGGTTTTCTTAATTTTACTAAAATCTTATTTAAAAAGCAGTTACCAAATTGGAGATTATTTGGAAGTAATGACTAACAATTTCCCATCCTTTAAAAATTGAAATTTATATCGACAAATAAATAAAGGAATTATTTGATACATATTAGAATTAAATTATACATTCCAAAGGTACTGTTTGTTGCAATATTAATATTTACGGTCCAATAATGTGGAATTTATTATTAAAAAATTAAAAATGGGGGCACCTTTTGAAAATTATATTATGAAGAAAGGATCACTACAATGTATTTAAACCCATAATAATTAAATTTGAATCATTAAAACGTAATCAGCTGATGCTTGACAAAAATGATTGTTGTTTTGTTATACGCATAGATAATAGGTTATACGATTTTTGTCAGCTATGGGCGTGGCTTACTTTTTCCCATAGATATTTTACTTTATATTATATTCAAGAAAAAATATTTAAAAACAACTTTTAATCGAACTTTTTGTTATATAACGTTTCCTAATGCCCTCTTATCTATACTTAATACAAAAAATTGATTGATAAGGAGATAATGAGTATAACTAACTTCCTTCATTTTGAATCTGACGCTCTTATATTGATCACCGGAAGTACTACTTTAACTGTTACTTTTAATATGGTAGAATCAATTAATTAGAAATAATTCATAATTTCTTTAGAAGAATTTAATATTTAAATTAACTGTACATTTTTATTTACCACAAAAAGTATTTATTAGTTTAAATTAAGTTATTCTATTTTCAAAACAGATATGTAGTGCGCAAACAAATGCGCAATGGAAGTCTGTGTTACTATCCGTCACCTGTGTTGCATCGGTAAGTGCTTGATCCATTTTCCTTCAAAAATTACTCAAAATGTACAAATAATTTTACAATGATTCACACTGTAAATGAATGTCTGTGGCATCATTAATATAGTGCAGTGAGTGTCATATTAAATTATATGTTAGTTAAGTTATAAAACGTTATAATTTCTTGGCGTCCTATCGGCTGTTTGGAGCATTATGAAGCAAACTGCTACGATACCGTTTCAAAATTGCTAAATGCTAAAGGTATGTTATTTGAACACAACATCAATCGTTTATTGTTTCAATTATAAGTCTATCTGAGATATATTTTATATCATAAAATTCATGTCGCCGATATTCGAGTTAGTTGTTTTACTTCGTAATCCTTTCGATGCGCGAGTGTATGTCTGCACGTAGCCATCCAAGCCAACAGCTTTCTCTTAATACACGTGTGTGGATTGTCCTAATTTCAGAAAACGATGTGGCAAGTTTAAGCCTTTATTCCTTTTTTTGCTAAAAATTACTTAAAATTTCTTAAAACATAGTTTTATTAGTTCGTTTATTTGTGTTCCAAATTGCTGTTTCAATCGTTATTGTTTATGTTATTGTCGTCAGTAACAATTTTGTTTAATCAAAAATAATAATAATAGTAGAAAGTTGAGTAAATATTTTCAAAATTAACTAATAATAGTTGTAATCGCTTCATAAATTATTATCGTTGTGTGTCTGTTTAAACAAATTC
>NW_020441324.1:0-2277 GCF_000699045.2 Agrilus planipennis
TGTAGTGAGGATCGCTTGAGCCATGAGCACGCTTCAATGCAACGTTCGTTACGGGCAACTCCGGCATGTATAGTGTAAAATTTAAATTCATAGTGTACAAATAATACGATTAAACCAATTCCTTACCCTATCCCGGTATGTTTGTGTGTTTGAAGAAGTTTTACTTCAGTAGCGTGTTATATAATTACATGTTGTATTTTTTTTTTATATTATGAGAGGGCCCCATCGGATAAATTTGGCACGGGCCTTCGATGGTGTAGTTACGCCAATGTTCAGTACCGAAGACGTTTGAATTAAAGGTGTACTTCGCGGTAGCTACTGCACGAAGACTGTATGACGTAACAACTTCGCGTAGAACTATCGTATTGGAAATTTCGCTACGACTAAGGAAAAATATCTTAAAATTCAATCAATCGCGTAACGGTGTCGCAAGTTTCAATCCCTTTCTGTAAAATTGAAAAACATAACAAAGGCAAAATTGGTGATGAAAATGGAATGAGTTCTTTCTCTAATCTGAATTATGTTCTAATCTAATATCCATCTGACTGGTTCATACATACAGAACTGAAACTACTAAAGGTATAAAATCTTAATGGACTTTATATTCATTTTGTATTAACATAAACATCGGAAATTTATCCCTTAAGTGGTTTAAAAGGATATTAAACTGTTATAGGTATGCAAACTCTAAACCTCTACAATCAGAGGCATGTAATTTCGTATTTATTAGAAATTAATGAATACGTGATGTTTTGTTTTTAACTAACAGAAGCTGAGAAAAAAGAGTGATATTTTAGATGGAGGTCCCGTCATTTTTGAAGGTAGAGATATAAACACAACAAAGCTCCTTTTAGTATTTCCAAAAGTTTTATTTAAGCATACACCTAATAATTTTTATATTTCTTTGTTTAATATTAAACGAAAGACGTCTGTTTCTAACTATAACAACGACATCCTCCTCATTATTAAAGATAAATGACAAGACAGTGTAACGCAGCAACAGCTAGATCTACAGTTGAGCGAATCACATACGTATTAGCGGTTGGTCGAGAACATGAAGTTGTAACTGTTTAAAAGTGTCCCAGTGGAGAAAATAGTGGGGCGCTATGGTAGAAATATTGTTTCCATATCAACGCGGACTTTTTTGCCGTTAACTACTGCTACTGGTTGAACACAACCATGAGAATGAATATCTTAAATTCTGCAAATTAGCAGAACAGGTGAACTAATGTAGGATAATATCACATTCGTTCTCCTAATCTTCATGGTAGAGGTGTTGATTAAAATGTCCGTTTTGTTTAGTAGCTGTAGTCATAAAGAATCATGGCGTAGTTAGGCTTGGAGCCTTAGTTACCGTTTTTTTGGCAGTTTTGGTTTCATTGGCTAGAATGATTGTCTGGAGCCCGGGAGGAATCGGACTTTATTACGGGTCAAAGCAGGGCGTTTTTTTCCTTTTAATTTCAATAATTTTTACTAATAAAATTGCTATAAGATAAATAGTTTTTGGTAAATTAAGTAAAGTTAAGAGTAAATATAAAGATAGGAGACGAAATCGCTGATTTTCGGCATCTAGAAGGTTAGATAATTTAAGATGAAAGGAGAAGTACAGATTTAAAACAAAGGATAGCTGAGGGTCGAGTCGTCACTAACAAAAAAGAGTCACTTCTATGTTCGTAAACAGTTAATTTAGAATTATATGTGTGGAACCGACTCTGTACGGTTGCGACCGAAAAGAAAAGGTTAGAAGCGTTAACAATGTGGTGTTACAGAAAAATAATGAGGTTACCGTAGAAAGAGAAAGTTAGAAGTGAGGGGGTATTAGAAAGAGTAGGAGAACAGAGAGCGCTATGTTAATAAGAAATAGGTCAGATAGGGTGGCAGTACCGATGTATAAAAGGGATGGTAGAGATTGTTCAGACCAGGGTACATTTACCTGCCGTTTCCTTGAAACATTAAGTTGGAAATTCAAATATTCAATTTTGTTGGTTTTTAAGTGGTTTAGGTGTAATTTTAGGGTATCGAACTTTGCAGGTAACAATATCTTTAAGATATTTTATCTTCAAGTACTTAAATAGTATTAGAAACCAGTTGGTTAGCACCTTCAGCCCTTCCTCTATCAGGGTGGAGATTATGTTATAAATAGGCTGACACACTCATAATAAGACAACAAAAATAAGAACAATTAAGACAACAACAGACAACAATTAGTAGCATCAGTGTAATCATCAAGTGCAGTTATTCGTGTTATTCATCAGTGAGGTAAATTATTTGCACTTA
>NW_020441325.1:0-2261 GCF_000699045.2 Agrilus planipennis
TTATGGTAAAGTTGCAGTTTATGCTACCCTTCATAAATTGCCTTCGAGTATTGCAATGCTCTCAACAACTCAGCATAGTAAATTTATTCCATAATATAAGTAATGTTTAACAAAACGACCAACCGACTTTCTACTAATCCTAAAGGAAGACTCAAAATTTGCAACAACGTGAGTTAGAACTCTGCCGTATTGTTAGATGGGAAGTTACAAGTATATTCATTACCATAATGTCTGGTGGGACAGGCACCTCCACTCCTTCCTAACCTGAACCAATCTTCGTATTTCCCTAATACTAAAACTAGAATACAGTAAAAGCTCTTTATTCGCGGGGTATACGTGCCATAAATATGCCGCGAATACAGAAACCGTGATTATGGAATGGTAATAATTAGTATGGAATCATAGGGGATACGTTCTAAGGTTCCAAAATAAAACCAATATGTATCAAAATAAAATAAATTTATTGATAAGCTTTAGACAAGAGTTCAAAAATTTTAGTAATTTTTTCTTGTTTTGAATTTTGAAATTAGCCCACTCTCCAAAGATGCTGATACGTTTAAAAATAACACCGAATCTTTTTCTGCTCGGTTAGATTTTTTTATAAAAGCCGCTTCTGCACGTACCACCTGTACATACTGCCGATACATTAAGAGGATGCAATAGATTAAGAACATGCTTCTCAGTTCTAGATACCATGAGTTTAATATTTGAAAAAAAGGTTTAAAATTTTGTAGTGAGATAAATAAAGCTTTGTTCTGAAGCTTGTCAAAGGCCATTCTTTATTGTTTTTAATTTCTATTGAAAATACGTGTCCTTCAAGAAGTATCAAGTTTAAGCACTTGTAAAGGCTTTCAATGACCATATTTTTGAAAACCAAAAACGTATCAAGTTAGTGTGAACCTTTGTCTGTTACCATACAAAAAATTAAATATTTATCTCGCAGCGTTAAATCACAATGTTTAGAATGGAAACCCATGTTTTCGGAAAAATTCACACTAGGCACGAGCGGTCTATTGCGGCCAATCCCCCAAATGACACCTAATCGTTTTCTGTTTACCGATTGCAACCGCGAATAACGAAACTTTTAACCGCGAATGCAGGAACTGGGTTGCAATTTTTCACCCGCGAATAAGGAAACCGTGAATAAGGATCTTTTACTGTATTCAAAATAATAGCGTTCTCCAGCTCATTCTATACTATAGGCTCCAGATAGAGAATTAGTATAGTAACTACATTATCTGTGGTATTCAATAAGAACATTAAGAACAGTTTTTTATTTTTTTATAAAAATTGACAAATCCCGTGATTAGTTTTTATAAATTGGTGTTTGGAGAAAACTTATTTTTTTGGAGTCACCTAATTAAAATTGGTTGGTAATCCTGAAAGTAAACGTTCACGTTCTTTTTTTTGCAAAAATTGATGAAGACGAATATCCAACACCAATTAAAACACTTTTATTTACAAAAGTGGACTGATGCCCCAATAGAAGCCGAGTTGATAGAAGTTAATGGGGCATACTGCTTCTGCACTTAAGATCATTTACTGCTATGAGTGTAAACGTAGTCGGAAGAATATGTACGCTTACAAGGTATCATCATGATCGGCTATTTAGAAAAGGGTAAAACAGTGACTGGCCTTCACTATGCGACGTTATTGGAACGTTTGAATGATAAATTGAAGGAGAAGCAACTAAGATTAACGGATTAACGCCCAAAAAACTGTTTTTCCACCAGGGCAATGCGCCTGCACACACATTAACCGTTGCTATAACAAAAGTGTAGGATTTGGGCTTTAAATTACTCTTCCACCCACCTTATTCTACAGATTTGGCCCCATGTGACTTTTTTTCTGTTTGCTAACCCTAAAAACGTTCGACGACTGAAAAAATTATTTCTGCTATAAACGAGTATTTTGCAGAATTGGATAAAAGTTTTTTCCAAGGCAATAAAAAAATTGAACGATTGCTGGACCAAATATACTGAGCTCAATGAAGATTACGTTCAAAAATATTTTTTTTTTAGGTAAAAAATTGTTGTTTTCTATGACTTTTACCAAATTTATCAATCCCCCTCGTATATTTCCCGCTGCTCCTTTTTACACCTGTTTCTGCTTCTAATATGTCCGCAACTAACCCTTCATATCTGAGGTGTCCTATCAACTATTCTTATTGACTTTCATAGTGCCTTTTGTTCTCCTACTCATTCCAATACGTCTACTTTTCTAGCTTTTGCTATCTACGACAATTTTAATCAATACTAACA
>NW_020441326.1:0-2270 GCF_000699045.2 Agrilus planipennis
ACCTTCCATCATTCAATAATTTCACGAGCGCTTTTTTATGTTTATTATTATTTTAACGAAAATAACGCCGAAAATTACCCATTTGATACCGCACTAGAATTATTTATATACTTACGTACATATACATAAATAAATAATGTATATTGGGATTTTGGTTTTATCGACCACATTCGTTGATTTTTTCTTATATTATAAGCGTTACAGCAGCTGCTGATTCACCATCGACATCTAGGTATATACATATAGGTAGTATTATATTATGGTTCACTGCCTTCTATATAGACGTAAATAGTTATACAAGGGTAGTTACCCTTGTAAAAAAAAGACTATCATAGACATATGTGTATCCGTATCAAGACCGTTAAAACGCCTTAAGAATCCGAAATAATAACAGCGACATTTTACTGTGTGCACCTAAATATAGATTACATAATTTGATCCTGATTGTGGCCGAATCAGATATATAACTCCTTAAAAGATTTAGGACTAACCATTCTTCAATTTTACCCTTTTGCTCGTGTTTGAGTTATTCAAACGGTAAAAAATTCGTAAAAAATTAAGTAACGGTAGATATAGGGTTAGGAAAGTTAAGGGCTTTTAATGTCTTAACTACAGACTTGCTATCTTCACATACATAAAAGAGTATGTAAGAGACATCGCTTGATTCGTTTTTTAATAAATCTGGTCATTTATATACTTGTTTATGACATCTAACTCCTTAAAAGATTTAGGACTAACCGTTCTTCATTTTTACCCTTTTCCGTCCACGATGGTTTTAACATCCAATATTTTCAGAAATATATTAATAGCTTAATAACATCTTTATTTTATTTGTATACGACAACATAATAGCCTAGTCATATTTTCAGTAAGGTAATAACATATCATCATTATTTACATACTATAATCACCTTTAATAATAACGGCCGAAATTGGGGTAATCTTACTAAGTAGAATACCATGAAATGTCCCTATTATTTACTTCGAACCGTGTTATGCTATATGCCTGTATGGTACACCACACTATACGGTTCAGACCAAAAATAAAGGAAGTGAATCCTACCAGGATTTAGTTTCAGCGCCAACTGTTTCGTCGGCCACTCGACAAGCACAGAAAAAAAATACGCCAGAACTGTAACAAGCAACTGTTACAGATTGGCAAAATAGAAAATAACAGCGAAAAAATATCGTAGATCCGAAATTTGTTAGACTGCTTCCTGACCGATCGCTATCGGACGCAAGTTGTCACATTCTCAGGTAAATGTAGGCGGACAGTTTTTTGACGGATGATTGGTCGATCGTGCGTCTTATGCGGAAATACTATTTAAAACGAATAATAGACGCAAGTCGATACCATTCGATTTTTAATAGGTCCGTGGCCTATATGCTACTGAATATTTAAACTATAAAAAAGGAAAGCCACACACCACACTTAAAAAGTATATATAGTAGAATCCGCTTATAATGACATCGAAGGGAAATGACAAACACGTCATACTAAGCGGACGTAATTATATATACTTATTAACAGAAAAAGAAAAAAAAAACGATGAATTGTAATATCAATATACATAAGAAGNATCCTTAAAAATAACACCTACAAAAATATCATGGTGCGTACACTGTATAAAACCCGTGACATACCTTCTGTCGTCCTCTCTACAAAATTTAAACATATTTTTTGTATAAAAATACTTTTTCTTTGTCGTGTAGAATCAAATAATGCCACAAAATATTTATTCGATACCGCACTCGAAATTTGTTGATACCATTACATTCTTTGTATCATTTTACATAATTATCACTTCTTAAAGCTTAGTAAATACCTTCCATCTTCCAATAATTTAACGAGCGCTTTTTTATGTTTATTATTCTTTATATATTTTAGCAGAATAATGCCGGAAACTATCTACCGTTGACACCATGAGATTCTACGTACTTTTTTACATAATTATCACTTCTTAA
Source organism: Agrilus planipennis (assembly GCF_000699045.2). NCBI lineage: Eukaryota > Metazoa > Arthropoda > Insecta > Coleoptera > Buprestidae > Agrilus > Agrilus planipennis. Next base: position 1,966 of record NW_020441326.1, read on the forward strand.
AGCTTAGTAAATACCTTCCATCTTCCAATAATTTAACGAGCGCTTTTTTATGTTTATTATTATTTTAACGAAAATAACGCCGGAAAGTATCCATTTGATACCGCCCTCGAAATCTGTTGATACCATTAGATTCAACGTATTTTTTTACATTATCTACACTTCTTAAAGCTTTTTAAATACCATCCATCTTCCAATAATTTCACGAGCGCTTTTTTATGTTTATTATTATTTTAACGAAAATAACCCCGGAAAGTACCCATTTGATACCGCACTCGAAATCTGTTGGTACCATTAGATTCTACGTA
>NW_020441327.1:0-2254 GCF_000699045.2 Agrilus planipennis
TTATTGTTATTAATTTTTTTTAATTATGGCTATTGCTAATTAAAAAGGCTGGACTAGCTAGACTGCTACGTGTTGATTGTTTTACATTAAATCATCTTTAGGTTCATTCGATTTATTGTAGAAGGATTAAAGATTAAGGAAGAAGTTGTTCTCGAAAGTCCTGATGGTGTAACATCAGCATTATTTCAAGTCTTAAAATTTTTGAATATAGGTCTTGCAGTATTCAATTTGGCATTACACCAATACCATAATTACACTTGGACATCAGGATATGAGTAAGCAAAACATAATGTTAGGACTCTTGTGGGGCGCTTGAGTAAGACTAAGAGCGAGATTAACTGAGAAATATTAAAACCATTACAATTTGTCCTGAAATCTCTTTATTGAGAATAATGCACCATGAATATTTAAAATTTGTCTTCATGTGTGAACGCTGTCAAAACTTCTATCAAAGATACTTCCCTTTGTCAAATTTAAAGCATAGGTAAATTCAGTGAAAAGGTTTCAATAGGTTCCCATTTCAATTTCCCGGATAAATTCCGTATTACGTTTGCTTGTTTGCACGGTTCATGTTTCAACTTATATTATGTTTCAAAAGCCCCAGAGAACGAAACCATCTAATAGCCTTTAATTTAACCCCAAGCGTACAATCGCGCATTAAACTTGACATGAAAAGCATGTTGTTGCAGGGTAATTTTCGCGTTGCCCCGACGTCGTTACCTATTAATCAGGATAATTCCTAGTTGCACTACAAAAGACCTGTTTATATTTTACACGTTTTTTTATCATGCGTTTACTAATTAAGTTTATTTAAGTGTGCTATTAATTGCTAGGTATTAAGAAAACTGTAAGTACTACGCACCAAAGGAAAAAAGTATAGCTTTCCCAACCTGGTATAAATTGCCACCCCGGGAAAGGGTTCCGTACTTTGTTCCCGTATTATCTCGTATACGATTTTTCTGTTTCTATAAAGAGCAAGGCAGTTATAGAGCTGGGGATGCAACGTAGAGAAGTAAATATTAGGAAGGGAGTCAGGCAGGAATGCACGCTGTCATCGCTACTTTTTAATCTATACATCGAAGAGGCCATCAACATCATTAAAGACAGTACAACTTACTGTTTTGAATATAAAGTAGATGATAAGAGAAGATGAAGAACACGCCATCTACACTAATAAGAAACACACCGTTAATGGTCATGTTTATTCCTAATGATAAATTTTTAGATCACAAACGTGATTTTTAAACTTTTAATTTTTATACGTAAAATAGTGAAAGCTGTTTCAGTTTAGCAAGTGTAGATGTCCTTAGGAGCAGTAAAATCGCGTAAAACATAAATATAAACTTTTGTTTGCTATAGAGATGGCGACACACTGCCCTTCTTCTTTTAAAACACTTTCTTTTAAAAAAAGTTCACCCTCGTTTGATCAGTATTTTTTTATTAACAATAACGTTTATATTTTAATATCCCTTATTAGAATGTATTTATATTATTTTCATGATTAAAACACCTGTAAAAATATGTACAATTTCCTCATCAATGAAAAGAATAATCAACTAATAATCTAGTCTGAAGAAGCATCACATACTAAATACGAAACGTATGTGTTTGTCGTGATATTGAATTATTTTTGGTCCTGCATTTACCTCTAATTTCTACACGATAACTTATAAAAAGGGAAGAAATGGGAATTGGATATTAATTTTCTGTTTATTATGCCGGCATTCTTAGTAGTTTCTTAAGGAACATTAATAATTACTACATACTATAATTACCATAATTAACGTGTATTTTGTGGAGTAAGTGACGATATATTATCCCCCTTTATTAAAAAAAGAATATTGTCCAAATATAGTCCATTTCGATTTAATTTGAGAAAATAATTTTCTTTTTGTTTTGAGAATTGTTTTTGTAAGTATTTTTCATTAAATATATTGCATCTCTGTCTTTAAAACAGCTATTAGCCATATTTTTAATTCCACGTAAACGAATACATCGTCATAATTAATAGATAATAAAGTCTAAATCTGAACCCCTATTTGTATTTCATTTTCTAATTTCCTTGAAACGACTTCAAGGAGATAAATCAACGTGAAATATGAAAAATAACAATTGTGACGTTAAACAGAGATTACAGATGGGAACTTCTTTAGATAAATGAATCTGAGATCAAAGCGACATTTCTTATCAAAGAACTTTTGAAGAACAACAACCTTTAAGGGAATTGTTAAGGAGAGCGCATTTTGTGCGGCTT
>NW_020441328.1:0-2291 GCF_000699045.2 Agrilus planipennis
CTAAATTGACCGTTCGCGAGCATAAAAGTGACTTCTTCTGAAGGCGACTCGACCCTATGCTATCCTCTGCTTTATATCCCTACTACTCCTTCCGTTATCTGACATCCTAAATATCTAAAATCAGCCACTTCTTCTAATTTTTCGTCTCCTATCTTTATATTCGCCTTTTCCCTACTTTTTCTTCCCTTGCATACCATTATTTTTGTTTTACTTTTTATTTATTTTCATACAATACTGTTTTGTCAATACCGCCTCCATTTTATTTAAAGCTATCTCTAATTCCTTCTTGCTAGATGCTAATACTGCTATATCATCTGCAAATTTAAGCATTCTAACCGTTTGCCCCTATATATATATCCCTACGGTTGATATTAAGAAGTCACCGCTACTTCTTAATCCCTTTTCTTCCTAATATTGACTTCTCCATGTTGCTGCACCAGCTCTATAACTGTCTGTTTCTCTTTATACCATACAAACTAAGTATCACTCTTCTATCTCTGTAACGCATCCCTACATTTTTAATTATATTTAATATCTTTTGTTTTACTAAAATTTAAAACCATCATCATTAGTTCCTAATATGTAGAAGGTTATGGTACCTAATAATTAATAAATGCAGTTTTAAAAATTAACCATCAACATTTCAAAAAACGGTTTTAAGAAATTCTAATGCTTTTATATTGGCTTATTTAGTAATAGCTCTTCCTCTCTTATTAATTTAAAAGGACGACGTTGTGTTCTTTGTTTTAAAAGAATGCCTTCTCCCCAGACATTTTCCATGAAAGTCTACTAAGTACTAGCCGATGCTATTAAAAAATAACGAAGTCTCGCGCATCTCAGAATTTTAAAAAATTAACTCTTGAATTTAAATGAAACGAATCTTCTAGGACGCCTCGTGTATTCACATAAGTAATTTACTTAACACAGAAACACACTAGATAGAGTTATCTATCTGACAATCGGCTTATTTCTGTCACTGTAGATTTATCTCACAGTTTTGCTCACTATTTGTAGCAACCGTTCGACTATATCCTGTTGGATGCTGGTCACTTATTTATATTCGTGTTTAGTCTAGGAAACTTCACGTAACATGCTTTCGATGTGTCACAATTGCCTACAGAATGACTTATGATTTACATCTACGTCTTTCGAGTAACCAAAGCTGTCGTCGGGATCGATCGCCTGCGGCATTCGTTCGTAAGAACATTTATAGTTTATTTTATAAGGTACAAAGTTTTTAAATAATGATTCCAATCGATTTTAAGAAAAACCTATAACATAAGTTTTGCAAATATGTGACCATGACCATCATTGAATATGGGTTCCGAATTATGGAAATTATTTGAAAATAGCTGTGAATGAATCGCTTGACTGGTTTATATCGTAATTTTTCTTATCGCCGTGGCAGATTTTTCAGTTCTAGGGTAACCTACAGGCAATATTACTAAATATACATACTTAACGCAGTCTATGGTCACCGTAATATCGGAAAATGTAGGCGCCTCTAATACCAGCTACTAAATGTACTGCACGCCACCACACCATACACACAGAAGCATCGATGAATCAGTGGAATAACTGCTCAGCTGTCAGCTTAATTCGTGTTTCTTAATTTTTTATTAATTTCCTTTCTAGTATTTAATGCATTAACCGCATAATGTTATTGTTTAATTGCTAAAGATTATTTCGGCTAAGGTTACGGTAGGAACACTCAGTTTAGTAGCTGGTGCTGGTGTCGCGTATATTTTCAGATTTTACAGTGACTTCGATCGCAGGCGTGGACTGTGCTGGTATAAAGTATGTTTAGTAATATCATTTGACTTATTACAAGAGACATTTTCTTGTATGAACGAAAATCTACTTACATGAATGTTATACCCATCGTAGTTACCTTTTATAGCATTTTAAACACAAGAGGAGATTAACGTATTTGCAGGCTTTGAATAATAAATGAACTCAGACTTTTATATCTGACGAGTTGCTATTTGCATATGCCGCAAATGGATTTACTGTCCGTTGAAAATTTTATAATGCCTCCATTAAACAGTGCGTCGCCTAGTTGTTTCACAATTTCTTAGAATGGTGTGATACTATCTTTACTAAATAACTGAAGGTATCGATTGCTATCTTTGTCCTATATTTGCAATATAATACCTGTGTGGTAACCTAAATAGAGCGTAATTAATTCAAATTACTTTGGCTTAATCATTGGTTATATATTGGTAAATAAAGTAGCACTGATGCAGCAATTTTTCATAAGTTAATTAGGAGAAAAAGTGTGGATGAAATTC
>NW_020441329.1:0-646 GCF_000699045.2 Agrilus planipennis
CCCCCCCCCCCAGATCCTAAGTTAATGGTACCTAAGAAAAATATGGTAACCAAAGCTTTAGTACTTATATAATATAATAATACTCCTGAAGATGCCCTAAGAAGGCGAAATGTACATCGAGTTTGTAATAAACTTAAGTGAAACTTCTCCAAGTGTCTTTTTATTATTACATATTATTATAATATTTCATGAAGAGTTTCCGGCCAGTTGTTTTCATAATCTATATATATAAAAGAAAGTCGTGTTAGTTACACTATTTATAACTCAAGAACGGCTTAACCGATTTGACTGAAAATTGGTGGGGAGGTACCTTAGAACCAGGGGAAGGACATAGGATACCTTTTTTTATCTCGTTCCCGTTGAATTTACTTGAAACGTGGTATATATGCTGTTTGATATTATTAATCAAATGAAAAGAGGTTGCAACGTTTCCATGGGGTGTATTTTATTTGTAGTCGGATTTACTCGAAGGTTGCTCACTGTTGAAATTAAGCAAATACGTGTTTTGGCAATTTTTAAAAATCAACCCTTAAGGATGAAATGTTGTTGCTACGTTTGTATTTGAAATCTAAGATGGCGACATTACATAAAATTAAAACGTTGTAAGGGTGAATTGGGAGTTAAAAGGTTTTATGGAGAAACAATA
>NW_020441329.1:1300-2287 GCF_000699045.2 Agrilus planipennis
AAAATAAAATCTGAAATTTGAAATAAAGCTTGCAATTATTCTTTTTTTGCATAATCCTCAAAATTTTTAATCAAACTATTAGTCAGTATTGTTTTTTTATATATTACAAACGTTTTGTTTTGAGTTTTGACCTTTTGATAATGACTGGAAAGGTCAATTTCAAATCGATGAACCTTCCTAAAATAATAATTAAATTTAGTGAATGCTCTGGAAAAAATGATATTGTTGTACCAATTTGTCTTTAATCAACACTTTATAAATAGTTGCGGTTTGCTTTTGGGCCAGCCTGTATGTATACATATTAAGTTCTGCGCGTACTTCAAAAATCCCAAAAGCTCATTTCAAACATATATTATTAAAACTTATTGCTCATTTAAGAATTAATAATCGGTTCAAAAGTAAACACAAAATTTATAATGGCATAAAGGATGTATGATTTTCAGAATATTCTTGGAAATTGTACTCCCTGGCGCTACCTATAAGGATTTGAAACAACTAAGAGCTCTCAGCTATTCACATCCAATAGAGAACTATTCCGTAATAAAAAGGATATTATTTTAAAGTAGTCTTTGCTAACGAACCAAACAAAAGATCCGTTTCAAGGCTCACACTTCAGATGGCACCACCATACACTATTTGATTTAAAATTGATATACCTAATGTTAATATTAGTCGATATCATTTTAATATTGACACAGAAAGTTTGTAAACATATTAAATAAACTATTCGGTTCAAATTCTTTAGTTTAGAGGGCAATACCATGTAAGTATTTAATAAAATGCTTTCATGTTTCGAAGGATGAAGGATGTTCTTAATTACGAAAAGGAATGTTGGCACGCAGTAGACGGAGACAAAAAGTGTAATATCAGATTTTTTGTAACTACACTTTTCACCCTCTCTTCTGCACCTCAATTTTTCCCATTTCTAATGTTAAAAATTTCAGGTACGATAACTTGCTTACTTCTCAAAATTCATTTGCAAGGTTT
>NW_020441330.1:0-2597 GCF_000699045.2 Agrilus planipennis
TTAAAATTCCACATAAAAGTTTCAAAAAACAATTTTAAACTGATCTGACTTCATTAGACTTGATTTTTTTGTGGGTCTCAACACTTTCGGAAGCGTTTAGAAGTTTATCGACGCTTCCTAGCTGCACTAGATTTTTGTATTGTATTAAATCTAAAATGAGCTAAATGTTCCTTAAATCTAACGTTAATTTCCCTACGGCTCTGACCTATATACTGATTGTCACAATTTTTACATTTGACCCTGTAAATTTCTGCTTTCTCTTGAGCTTCTACTTTATCTTTCGGATTCCCTAATAGACATTTTAAACTGTTTTGACAGACTGCGACATGCTGTAGATTTACTAGAGAAAAGGATTTTAGAAATTTCTAATCGATTTTAGGTTGTTTTAAACGTTATTATGCGGAACTTTGAGTGTAACTATTTTGTTTAATCCAATTTGACCTAAGAAGGGGTCCCAAAGGGTAAGAAGTACTTACCTGTGACTCGACGTCTAAAACTTCTTGTCTGTGGATCATTATATTGTTGAGGATGAACGCTGTTTGAACGATAAGGGCCAGAATGGGAATGAAGGGTAATACCAGCATTTGGCACAGGTGAAACCTTCTTCCCCGTCCGTGAGCCGGGTTGGTTTCTTTAACGCAACATCTAAAACCCTTCGGTGTCACAGAAACATCTTCGGAACTCAATGACAACACTGAAGATGTCTCAGCAGGGGTGGAACAGCTCGACTCCTTTTGTTTCAACATCTACATGCATAATATAAAAATTAATTGATTGGTTAAATTGAACGGGAAACATTATTGATTTTGGGAGATTATTTAAAGACGAGGCTATTTATAGGTACCGTACCGGTGACGATAGGCGAATTCATTGGTACCATACCGATGACCAAGAAGCTATTCATCGGTACCGAACCGGTGACTAATAAACTATTCACCAGTACTGTACCTGTGGATATGAGGCTATTCACGGTACCCAAAAGTATGAAACATTGTTGATTAATGCTTTAAGCTATCAATAGAACATAACCTTACATGGTTTATGAGACTAATGAGCGTAGTGCATTCAGACTTTGAATATAAAATTTTCACAGTAGCTTTCCACAGCACTGAGCCTTAATGTAGTAGCTTTTTGAGAGTACCGGTGAATAGCGTCTTTGTCACCGGTACAGTACCGATAAAGAGTTTTGTCACCGGTACAGTATCGACGAAGAGCTTCTTGTCACCGGTACAGTACCGACGAAGAGTTTTTGTCACCGGTACAGTATCGATGAAGAGTTATTGTCACCGGTACAGTATCGATGAAGATCTTAGTTACCGGTACAGTATCGACGAAGAGCTTAGTTACCGGTACAGTACCAATGAAGAGTTTTTGTCACCGGTACAGTATCGATGAAGAGTTTTTGTCACCGGTACAGTATCGATGAAGATCTTAGTTACCGGTACAGTATCGATGAAGAGTTTTTGTCACCGGTACAGTATCGATGAAGATCTTAGTTACCGGTACAGTATCGACGAAGAGCTTCTTGTCACCGGTACAGTACCGATGAAGATCATAGTCACCGGTACAGTACCAATGAAGAGTTTTAGTCACCGGTACAGTATTAATGAAGAACTTCTTGTTACCGTTACAGTACCGATGAAGAGCTTCTTAGTCACCGGTAGAGTACCGAGGAAGATCATCTTGGTCACCGGTACGGTACTGGTGAATAAATACATTTATTAGTCAAATAAAACAAAAATAACGCTTTCGTATAAAGAAAGGAGTTCTGTAATTTTAACTGGGACACTAAAGGCGCACTAAATTCTCATATGAATCATTTTACGATTTTATAATGTGGGTGCGGTAACTTGAGAGACATCGAATTCTGTTTGATCGTTCACACAATAAAAAAAAATCACGCTCCTAGATAAATTGAATTAAATTTAAGCCCTTGGGAGGATGTCGTGACCCTTCACCAATTCTAGTAAAAGTCGTGACTGTTTGGTCTTAAAATAATGGAAAATATCCAGGAAGAGTAAATTTGTTATAGACTTAAATTCTAATTAAGTTGTTCGCTACTTGAACAAGATGGTAATTGTAGTTTACGTTATTACGGCTACGGTATAATCAGTTTTCAGAAAGTAATTAGAAAATAATGTAACCGTTAGCAAGGCTCTAGAAATTACATTAAAAGTTCCTTAAATTTTCTTTAGGTGTAATATCGGAACTGCTTAAGGAAAAGGAATAAATTAAAGTGACATATACTTTTAATCGATAACGTACCTACATAATGAACATTTTCGGTTGTGAGATGGGTTTAGACGCTGACTTTCCGTGGAAAGCTTTAATTGGTTTAATTATTTAATTGATTTTTTTCTACNAGGTGATTCTGGGTGATTTAAGCAATATCATATCAATGACTTGCACGTGCAAAGCCTATTTAAGAGAACGTTGCAAACACATTATTACAACTTTGTTGTATTGCAGCACGTAGGTTCTTAACCTCAAAATACTTATATCGTATCATTAGAATTGTGTTAAATCAATTACACAGGAATAAATAATTTCTCACTTTATAATGTTAGTATGATTCTAGTTTTAAATATTAAGGTTAT
>NW_020441331.1:0-2262 GCF_000699045.2 Agrilus planipennis
AATAAATCACAAGTTTTAATGTGCGAGTTGTTACCGAATGTCTACACAAATCATCCGCCACAGTTATCCACTTCTCATCTTTTGTCATGATAGTTGTTTGAATCGTCAGGTGCCAAACGTACATTCTGACACATGTGCCCTGAGTACATACATACACGACGCGATACGACACAACGCAACACGATCCAGAACAACACAACACAGCATACTAGAACGCAGAAAACCACAACACACAACACTACAGATTAACACAATACAGTGCAGTGAACAGCTACAGCTACAGCACGTTTGTACAATCACGATCACCCGACAAGCGGCACGACACAACACGACACTACACAACACAATCGAGCACAACACAACACGACCTGACGCGATGCGACAAGACACTATACGACATGTCACAATACGACACCACACAACACAACACATCACAACATAATCCAGCACAACACAAGACAGCACACTAGAACGCAGATAACCACAACACACAACACTACAGATTAACACAATACAGTGTAATAAACAGCTACATCACGCTTGTACAGTGAAGATTACCCTACATGCGGTACGACACAACACGACCCTACACAACACAACATAATCGAGCACAACACAACACGACCTAACACGATGCGACAAGACACTATACGACATTTCACAATACGACACCACACAACACAACATAATCCAGCACAACACAAGACAGCACACTAGAACGCAGATAACCACAACACACAACACTACAGATTAACACAATACAGTGCAATAAACAGCTACAACGGCACCACACGACACTACATAACATAACATAATAGAGCACAACACAACACAACCTGAGGCAATGCAATAAAACACTGTACGACATGTCACGATACGACACCACACAACACAACACAATCCAACACAACNATCACAACATAATCCAGCACAACACAAGACAGCACACTAGAACGCAGATAACCACAACACACAACACTACAGATTAACACAATACAGTGCAATAAACAGCTACAGCACACTTGTACAATGAAGATTACCCGACAAGCGGCACGACACTACACAACATAACATAATAGAGCACAACACAACACAACCTGAGGCAATGCAATAAGACACTATACGACATGTCACGATACCACACCACACAACACAACACATCACAACACAATCGAGCAACACAACACGACCTGAGGCGATGCGACAAGACACTATACGACATTTCACGATACGCCACCACACAACACAACACATCACAACATAATCCAGCACAACACAAGACAGCACACTAGAACGCAGATAACCACAACACACAACACTACAGATTAACACAATACAGTGCAATAAACAGCTACAGCACACTTGTACAATGAAGATTACCCGACAAGCGGCACGACACTACACAACATAACATAATAGAGCACAACACAACACAACCTGAGGCAATGCAATAAGACACTATACGACATGTCACGATACCACACCACACAACACAACACATCACAACACAATCGAGCAACACAACACGACCTGAGGCGATGCGACAAGACACTATACGACATTTCACGATACGCCACCACACAACACAACACATCACAACATAATCCAGCACAACACAAGACAGCACACTAGAACGCAGATAACCACAACACACAACACTACAGATTAACACAATACAGTGCAATAAACAGCTACAGCACGCTTATACAATGAAGATTACCCGACAAGCGGCACGACGCAATACGACACTACACAACATAACATAATAGAGCACAACACAACACAACCTGAGGCAATGCAATAAGACACTATACGACATGTCACGATACGACACCACACAACACAACACATTACAACACAATCGAGTACAACACAACACGACCTGAGGCGATGCGACAAGACACTATACGACATTTCACGATACGCCACCACACAACGCAACACATCACACCACAATCCAGCACAACACAGCATACTAGAACGTAAACAACCACAACACACAAGACCACAAATTAACACAACACAATGCAATGAACAGCTACAAAATAGCACGCTTGTACAAAGAAAAACACACAACACGCGGCATGACACAACACAACACCTTGTGACCACAACGTAACAAAACACACATGGTACACCATACTTCAATCTAGAAAATTAGAATACACCACACAACGTTATACAGACCACATTAAAAAAAAAACAACGCAATCCACACATTTCAATTTCACTCGCTGTTAACTACATCAAACGGGATAAAAA
>NW_020441332.1:0-2251 GCF_000699045.2 Agrilus planipennis
TTTTTATTATGGGGTGTTTATTTTATGAGTTTAACAGTTAAAAGTACCGTTTGTTAATTTTTTGATGTAGTAACAGATTTTTCACAAGTTATAAACATCCTTCTCTTGCAATATTTTGAGTTTTGAAAGCCCCGCCTTGTACGTCTCCACAGAGTTGTTTTAAAGGATTAATCACCAATGGTGACATTCGCCACACCCTTGGCATTTGTTCCTAGTTTTTAAATTCTAGATATAAGAAGTGACCAAGGACTTCAATAGAAGCACTTAAACTAAGACTAGCACTTACACTTGTTCATTACTAATCAATCGTTTGAGATACTCTGTACACATTTGTAAATATATATTTAATAGACAACTTCGCTGCAAGACTTCAATTATTCTACCTTCCACCTCAGAATTAAACAACACGCCTTATTAATTTAACGCGTGTGCTGATATTCCCCTTACAATATGTTCTCGAATATCTGCCTGTGAAATTTAATACCTACAATTAGTCGAAGTAGTGAAATATTTTACTTGTATGCTCAAATAATATAAGTGGAGTAACACCAATAAAGGTTAACTGAAGTTATATCGAAAGAGTTTGCAGCGTATCGCATGCTGAAAAGTGTAAATTATGTGTATCGTCCAGGGTTGGTATCTAATTTGTCACTTTTTGTTAGATTAAAGATGGCGCCACAAGAATTTTCATATCCGTTTCGGTTTTTGAGTTACAGGGTGGAATAATATCTCGTATTTCAGTTATCTTTAAACTTATCGAAGTAGTTAAAACGAATTCTAATAGAATAGACAATTGAGCTGCGGGAATGCTTCAAAGGTGCTTCAATTCCATCCTGTCTCTCAAAAATGAAAATTCTGCTGGTACAAAAAGTAGCTCACTATTGCGAAAACCGTTAGCTTTTGTCTTTAAAAATATCCCGCAAAAACTCAGAAAGTGGGAGACCCTGTAAAGCGACGGACCCGGGCTTGATTCCTGGCGAGGTAAGGACAGCTCAACAACAATTTTTCCTCATTAATTTGGGGTTATCTGTGCTGGTAAAAATTAATTCATTTTAATGTATTAAAACCCCTATAAAAATTCTTCTAAAATTCTGATTAAATTGAAAGGATGCCGAAGGATCTGAGAAAGTTAACAAATATCGTATATCTATTGAATAATGTGGAACTGCTTTAGATAGAGGTATCAGAGGCAGAGGCCAAATTTTCGACTGTTTCACATATTCGTATCGTTTTAGAAACAGCAAAATTAGGCATTTTTTAAACCTTGAGGCTTTCAAACAATAACTTCTCAGATTATAAAACGTACAAATAAGTAAAAAAATATATTGATCATATGCCCAAGCAATTTACAAGACGCTTTTGGGTGCTTAAGTTTATGGCAACATGACGTAGATTTTAATTACTTTAGGAACATATTTTATTCCCCGTTTTGTATTTCTGTACTCTTATTGTTTGGTTAAATAAAACGTTTTTAGGAAAATGTCTACCTGAAGGAATTGACGATCGCAGGGGATTATTTTATTATAACGCGTTAAATAAGTGGGTAAATTGGGGGCGGAGGGTGTTAAAATTTTACAATTTGCCAAGTCATTTTATAGAAGCAAAATTGCTAATTTGGGTATTCCAACAACGAATACACACACAAGAGCACTATCTCCCAGAAATGGGTTTGTTGAGATAATTTTTTGTAGGGTTAAATTCACTGCATTAATAAATAAATTTTTCTTTTAACTACAGATCTCCTCAAACTAATGAGTAAAAGTTGTTGTTCCTGTGGTTTAGTGGTAGAGTAGGTACTGGTGCGCAGAGGCGCAACAAGGGAGGGTCCACGGGTGCCTGAGCACCCACTAGATTGGGTTAGGCACCCAGTCAGTTCCAGTTGATTCAGATAATAACCCAACTTGAAAGTTCGGTTCAAATTGTTCAAGCTCGTAAATGAGCAGCAGAACTCGATCTTCTTAGCTTGTACACACCCACTGTATATAAATATTTATAGTATTATGATGGTAGCACCCACACAAGCTGTAACGTTGTTGCACCCCTGCTGGTGCGTAAAATCAGGGGTCCGGGTTCGATTCCCGGCGAGGGAGTGACAGCAGCAACAATTTTTCTCATTAATTTGAGGTTATCTGTAGTGGGTAAAGTTAATTCAAAAATAATTCACTAATGAGTTCGATACTGACACCAATATATCTGTAACGGGTCCTATATTCGGACCACGTGAATCACAAGTTCTTATTTCATTTATACA
>NW_020441333.1:0-2253 GCF_000699045.2 Agrilus planipennis
TACAGATATGTTTAAAGGACTTACCGTACTGCTTTTCGATGCTAGTAGGTGAATCACAGAGTTCTGAAACAATTAAACAATAATTAATAACTATTAAATGTACTTACAAGAAAATTAAAAGAACTTCGATCGAACTAAGTGCTGAAACAGTGTTTTGTTTATGTTCAGCGGTGTAGGATTTTCTTGAAAAATGAACAGAAAAAATCTCATTCAATTTTTTATTTATTTACATTAAGAGCGTAAAATGAGAAAAATTTGCATGTTAAATGCCTACATGTCCTTAAAGAAAAGTGGAAGAATTTAAAGATTGAACAAATGACAAGGGGTTGATGCTGCAGTTATACTTTAAGATATTATTTATTTTATTTGGGTTTAGATTATATTTTCCCTACTTCTAGCTCCCTGCGAATACGTTAGTTAATATATAGTGAAGTAAAATAGAGCATAAGAAGGTGAAATTTACCCACATCGGGTTTTAATAAAATAATATTTATAAAATGTTTTATCAATAGTTAACGNTATAGTAATCCCAATATAGCTTTTGAATAAAGGATTAGGCATCATTATAAGATCGTCAGTCCTAGTCCTGAGCTAATCTTCGCTCTCCCTAAAGCTAAAACATCCCACATCCTTAACTATTAACTATGTTTCTGCTACTAATAGGTACAACTAACCCTTCATGCATACGGACCTCTGTTCTCCTATTCTTTCTAATACCTCTTCATTTCTAACCTTCTCTATCCACAGTATCATCATTATTCGCCTGTAACACTATATTTCGAACGCTTCTAACCTTTAGGAGACCTTGATATTTCTCTTAACAGAACAATACTTGGTTCTAAAACAGTCAAACAATTTATTTGGCTTATTTGCGAGCTTCTATTAATTTAATAATCAATTAAACCACCTTCAGTGATATGTTAATAGAGAGTAGCTGGTGCAATTCGATGTGATCATTCGACTACGTTGGCATTTAAACAAACCCTGGCTGATTAGCTAACACAGGTTCGAAGTACCTGTACGTGTATGTATACCATAGTAAAGCAGCGGTAATTACATTTGGCTTTCAAATTAATCAGCTTTTTAGTGATGGGCCTGCGACGTAATGCGTTTGTTTTAAGTTGTTGCGAAGTCATTTACATCTCAAATTGAGTTGCCGATTAAATCGGGCTTTTAAATTGAGTGCCACTCTTTTAGGTGGGTACCAATATGACCATTTCGGTGTCTATTATGCTCTGTGAGAGCGAACGGCGAAGTTTCATCGGGAAAGAACGGTTGATAAATTATTATTAGTATTAAGGTACGCACCGCTTTTTTTTTTTAATCTTGGACGACCGAATAGATTAGACGAAATTGTTTTTAATGTCGCCATTTGCCACGGATAAAATTTATTGCCATTTCAGAACAGGTTCGTATTCAATAAAATGTTAGCCATATAATTGGTACCGCACAAAAAATTTAATTTTTTATATACATATAAATGTCTGCAAGAAAACATCAAGTCTCAGAATTAACTCAGAATCCTGAATAATACGAGAAATCTATAGTCCGTGTTAGGATCATTTTTAGGGTTCCGTTGTCTCAAAGGGTTGAAATCTTTACAGATGATGTATTTCTGTTGCTGCTATAACAACAAATACTAAAAACAGAATAAAATAAACATTTAAGGGGGTTCCCATGCAACAAGCGTGATTTTTTGCTCATTTATGTTCGATATTGATAACAACACGTAGACGCTTGAAATATTTACAGAATATTGAGTTATATTATATAGATAGTGGTACGGAACCCTTCGTGAGCGAGTCCGACTCGCCTTTGGCCGGTTTTATGTAGGTTAAGGCTGGTTAACTACATTGGGGGTTGAAGTTGCCGGATCGGATCGTAACTAAATTGAACTATTTGTTCCGTATAAAATAGATCAACATCAAGTGATGAAGGCGTTGTAATTTTGTAGTAAGAGAACATTTAAGTAGATTGACAGCAATTGGTAAAGAGGTGCCTTTATATGTGTACCTAAACTCCTCACTTACGACGACAAATTTAAGCCCATGTACCGAATGCTAAAAGAGAGTTGTTATGTGTATCCCATGGTACATCCGTGATATTCCTATGATCTGTCGTCATTCCGATTTCAAGTCTGATCGGCTACGTGGACAATCGGCCTTAGAATTCCAGGCGGTAGGAATTTTAGGTGGAGTACCACAATTAGAAGTGCATTTATGTCGTCTATAGTTTCGCAGGCAATTTTATCGC
>NW_020441334.1:0-2298 GCF_000699045.2 Agrilus planipennis
TTAGCAACGCTAATTTGGCTTTCTGATTGCAGAATTAAAAAAGTAAAAGCAGTTTATTAATATTTTCATTGCTATAGGCATTCGGATTTAACTAAACTGCGATGAAGGCATTAATTTTCAATTAGCAAAAAATTACAAGCAGCTTATGAAAACCATTCATGTCGAATTAGTGCGTTTCCGGGAATCATTTATCAAACCACTATGACAGATTTCAAACTAATCCCTACCTAACTCTATCAACGTGTACCATATCCTGTTTCAGGTGTTTTTGAATATGAATTACGACCTTCAGTAGTTATCATATGTGCTTGTGTTTAATACTGTTCCGGAACCGAAATATTACAAACCGAAATATTACGAACCGAAAGGAGGGGGCCAATCATAAATAAAATCAGTTCAATTTTCTAAGTAAAAGTCAATTATAAAAATTCTAGATCACAACACATTGGTGAATTCTGTATAAGGCCCTATTCGAATAACTCCGATCGTGAAAGCCTCTTTTAGCCTTTTCACCACTAAAAGCGTTTTTTACGTCTATCATATATATATACGCAAAGTAGACGGAATAAAATCCATACCCTGAAAAGGAATTTCTTCTGTGGTGGTATTTGTACTCTTTTCACTGATGAAGACTGATCAACAGATCTATTGGATAAATTATCCAATAACAACAATAGATTTTTTGCAAAACTTGAAAAAAACTCATTTTCAGAAAATTTTTGATACGTTAAGGGTAACTTCTGACGATATAACGGACTAAAAAACAGAATTAGGCGTATCGATAAGAGCTATGAAGACCGCAAAGACCGTAAGGAGGATCTCCGACCTTCTACGTATATTATTGAAAATTTTGAATTTCTGCTCGGCACAGATTTAGACCGCACATGTTCTATAATGTTCGCACTGAGCCGGGGCATCCGAGTGTGAAAGAATTTTTCCGAAAAGTCCTTAATTTCGACAAAAAAAATTTAACAATCTAAAAAACTAAACACACTTCTACTACTACTCCCATATTTCCCGGTTAGCACCTACCCGAACATATGTATAGGTATGCACTACATAGTAGCCGTACCGAAAAACCTAATTGTTTAAAAGCGTGATGTGGCTGTGTCACTGCGAAGGTATTTCTGGGGGTACCTTCCTTGGTATCAAGGGGTTAGTACCGCAGGTAGGAACGATAAAATCTCAACACTGCGTAAATACTATTTTGAAAACATAACATATGGGGATAAAAAGTTGGGAGCAAAATTTTCAGTCCACGTATCAATGGTTTCGGTAAGTCATCTGATAAAACGCTGATAACGTTAATGGTTCGGTTAACACATACACCTGGAAAACGATATGGGAGACTCTGCAATAAATCTCATGGATAGACTATTCTCGTATATATAAACACATGTACAAATGTGCCTACATAGTACATACATTTGTATTATACAATACAAATGCATAGGTATGCTTGCTTAGCAAACTGTACAGAAGCAAACTCCTGTTAAGCGTAACACATATGTACATGGAAGAATGGGATACATGTACGATAGATATTCACGTCGGCAAACATAACGCGCTGAGCATATGATGTCCGGGAAATTCAAGACGCGTTCAAAGGAAACGTTACAGTTGTCTGCATTATGACGATGTTAACGCGAAAATAGGGAAATGCTAAGTGGGAAATATCAAAGCTTTTTGTTAGAAGATGCCATATTTACTCGAACTGTTACTTGATAAATCCCCCATCTCGTTTAAAAGAAGATACAGCTTTTTATCTAGCCTTTAAATACAATATATAGAAGAGAATCTTCAAGTGGCAATGGATATAATTGCGAATCTACAGACGAGGTCACAAAAATTAGTTGGAAATTTTTGCGGATTTGTAATTCAAGTCTGTCAATTCAGATGACTTACTTTTGATCAAATCCTGCTTAATGTAATAAACCGGGAAAGGTACGGGAAATTCTAATACTATTAAGCAGTGACTTACGTAATACAACAATTTTTATGAACAGTCGATGGTTTATATTTCCAATTAATAATAAGGATAATAATTAACTTATACAGTTGGGATTAATACAATCATTTTTTCTTTTTCCTAAATATACTATAACAATAATACGCTATTTAAATTATCATCATCATAGGGTCGTCAGTCCTAAGACTGGTTGGACACGTACCTCCACTCTTTCCTATCCTGAGCTATACTTCGCTTCGCATTTCCCTAAAACTAGAATAGCCCACATCCATAACTATTTGCAAACAGTAATCTAATCTAGGTCTACCTCTACCCCTCCTAACTCCTGT
>NW_020441335.1:0-910 GCF_000699045.2 Agrilus planipennis
ATTGCGCATAGAAACTCTTAAAATTGTTTAAAAAATTCGCATTAAGGCTTGCAAACAATAACTTTCACAGGTATCCATTACTCTACAGGGTCTGAATTAAGTAGCAAGCTTTGGAGGGTGTCAATTAGACGTGATAAGGAATCGCATGATGAGTACAGCAGCGTGATTAAGAAACAAAAAAAATTAAAACAACCACCCAATACGGTCTAGGGCATGAATTGGCAACATAGGTCTGTAACTATGAGCCGAGTTGAGATAAGGACTCAAGGCTACAACGATGGAGAACCTAAACAATACCGTATCGCTGAATAAATGAATAATTCAAATAATAACAACATTTGTTCATTGTTGATAGAAAGAAGCACTATTTAAATTACATCTCAGCATGTAAGTACACAAAGGAAACAAAAAAAAATAAGTTTCTTATAAAGACAAATTTTTACGCTANTTAGAAGATGTGTCTGATTTTAGATATCTAGGAAGTCAGGTAAGTCAGGACGGAAGGAGTAATAAGGATATAAAGCAGAGGATAGCGCAGGGTCGTGTCGCCTTTAATAAAAAGAAGTCACTTCTATGCCCGTGGAGGGTTAACTTAGAAATTCGAAAAAGGTTGTTAAAGATGTATGTTTGGAGCGCGGTGTTGTACGGGTGCGAAACATGGACGGTGGGCGCGGCGGAAAATAAAAGGTTATATGCGTTCGAAATGTGACTTTATAGGCGAATGATGCGGATAACGTGGATAGAAAAGGTTAGAAATGAAGAGGTATTAGAAAGAATAGGATAACAGAGGACTCTATGGAAGTCAATACAAAATAGGCGAGATAGGTTGTTAGGACACCTTCTCAGGCATGAAGGTCTAGTCAGAGACATATTAGAGGCAGAAACAGGAGTTAGGAGGGGTAGAGGTAGA
>NW_020441335.1:2423-3803 GCF_000699045.2 Agrilus planipennis
ACTATACCTAAATCTTTTTGTTCTATAACTCTTCCCAAAGAAATATTGTGTGCAAGATAGTTTCAAATTTATGACCTCTATAAAAAGTTAGTTATAAACATTTTTCAGTATTCAAAAATAGCTTATTCGCAATTGTCCAGTTAATAATTACATCTAGATCATTCTGTAGTTTAGATTGATCAAGAGGGGATTTTATTATAGAAAATAATTTAATATCATCTGCAAATAAAAGAAACTTAGAATGTTTCAAACCTTGATTTATATCATTAATGAAGAGTAAAAAAAGGCAGTGGTCCCAAGTGAGACCCTTAAGTAATATTGAAAATAATACATGTAAGTAATAAAACAAATAATCACAGACAGAACAATTAATCATAATAGACCTGACATCACACTAACTATCAAAGAAACTAAAACAAGCTACTTAATAGATATTTCTATACCACACTCAGAGAAAACTGTAGAAGAAACTTCTACAATTGTAGAACTTTTCATTAGTAATAGTAGCGAATATAGGGACAGAAACAAGTTGTAGTGAAAATTAATATAATATTGTAATTACTGTTTTTCCTACAAACTGTTTGTCTCTCTACTACAACTTTAAAGAATATGTACTGCAAATTCTTCTTAAAAATTACTTTTCATTGTAGCATATCTCTATACAATAATTAAAAAAATATATACAAAATTGTAGCATATTTGTTTACAACTGAAACGCAAATAAATATTCAATAAAAATTGCTACATTTTATCTTTATATTTTCTACAAAATTTATTTAATCTTATTACATTTTGTAATGAAATTTACGAAGTTGTTGTTGTAAATATTTCATTCAAATTGTAAGGAATTCGTCTGAGCCTCTGTCGATATTTCTCCTACAATTTACCACTATAATTTTATAGTCAAATTTAAGTATACCGTTGATTAACCTTACTGCAAATTTGAGTTGCATTTTCTACTAAACGACCTCTACAACGTTATAGTAATTTTTCTTACAGCATTTCTCTGAGTGTATAGGTATAGTTGAGACGTTCAAAATTGGCAAAATTGGTAATTTTTAAATGGCTTAAACTAGTCTTTTTGTAAAGATAATTATACTTTGTCTTAGAGTTTTGTAAAGCTAAAAGACTCAACTTTGAGAATATGAAACGGTTTTTTGGAAAAAATTGCGTAAATTATATGTAAATTGTCTTTTTGTAAAGATAATTATACTTTGTCTTAGAGTTTTGTAAAGCTCAAAGACTCAACTTTGAGAATATGAAACGGTATTTTGGAAAAAATTGGGTAAATTATGTTTAAATTCAATTTAAAACAAAAAAGAATTTTTCCTATGTTAATTAAATGGGAAACTAAAATAAAAATAGCGACCCCTTAGATTT
>NW_020441336.1:0-2242 GCF_000699045.2 Agrilus planipennis
ATCCAAACTTATAAGAAAAATGCAACACTTTATTATTGAAAAGAATTTTAATTAAATAACGTCCTGATTCAAGTAAAATAATACCATGACCTCGATAGTAGTACGCATACGAATGTAATAAAAAACTTACGATAAGAAGCTTTACACAGTATATCGTTTACGATTAGAAGGCAACATTATTAAAATGTTAATTATTTATTATTTTACGTTTACATTCCGTCGTACCGATTTAATATTATAATTTAATAAATGTTTAACATTTTTTACATGTTTTACATGTTTCATTCTCACCAGCTAATAATGTTAATAGACGGGCTACACTGTGACACAAAGCCGGAAGATAGGGCGGAAACCCTATCAGGCTTTTTTCAGGAACCGAAAATGTTTATTAAACTGACATTTTTACCCTAGAACTCGCCTTAATGTTTACAAGAAAACCACAGAAAAACGTGGACCAAGACATGTAGACAAAATCGAAGGGATGTTCTCTCAAATGCTTAAGTCTAATCTCTCATGCTGTCTTAATTCAGGTCTAAGGCCGTCGTCGATTGGAATTGCTACCTAACGTTTCGCTAATACGAAAGCGGGCACCTTCAAAGGTCCTTCCGTCTCCGATGCTGGATATGGACTAGTCTACACCCCTGAAGAAGCTTGCCACTCGTGCTAGCGAAACGTTAGGAAACAATCCTAACCGAAGACGTAATTTAGACCCGAATCAGAACAGCATTAGTTCACCTTTACCAATTTGTCTAATCTCTCAAATCTCAATCGAGATCACGAAGCCTAAAATACGAATTTACACAGTGATTAGCAATCCAGTATTTAAATTATTAATCAAATATCTTACAAATGAAACTAGGTTCTGTATTAAAGACATCCATACCTACCTACGTATAAAAAGTTAATAATGTTTCTTTTAAATTTCAGAAAAATGTAAATTAATTTTTTATTAAAAATTAAATTGACCTTGTGCAGTAACAGTTAATAATTACGTTACGATTTCGATATGCCGTTAAAAAACACAACGCATAACGAAAGAAAATGTATGCACTACATTTCGCTTATTTGTTTTTTTAAAACATTAACATTAAAAAGCTACTAAAAGCATAAAATGAGGATTTTTATAACTCACAAGCATTATGTAGACTAGACACAATATTTCACACAATATTCCACTAGATACTAAAGCATACATAATTATGTAGTGCGTATTTTGAGTAATAACACGAAAGATGTAGTACTACTCGTAAAAAATTCATGTGTAATCTCTACACTACCATTACACAATAAATAATTAACGCATCGTTAACATGCTTATCGCGTTATCATTTAACTCCATTACAAACTCATATATTACAGAGTTCTTCGACCAATAAAAGCGAAAAAAAAAAAAAGAAAAGAAAAATAATACCTCAGTAACATCGCGAGTCACCATTTACCTTCCATAAATCATAAATAGTTTTGCTGTTTGTCAGTCGTTTGACGGCGCTGTTCATTCAAACGCGGCTCAGGTTCAAGAAAGACGAAAAGGCGTCGCGACGTCTTGTATTATTATTATTATCATCAAGGGCCAGCCGGTAGTCGGCAGCAGACGCGTCGGGATATTCGACACAACTGGTGCTGGTTGCTGCTGCCGATAACAGAACTGACCCACATTAGCAAGGGGCAAGAGGGAATCGCGACGCCGACCGCCGCCGTTGTCGTCACGACTGACTGCAGCCGACGCCCTGGGTAATGTGGAGTGATGCCAGAATCAACTACTAGGTCGCGGACGATCACTTTTTTTTGTCTTGATTATTATGATTACATGAACATGTGCACGAGTACGTCGATTGTCAAATCAATCTCCAAAATTCGGCATTTTCGAATGCGGCTAAACAAGGTAACGCTCAGGTGGATTGACAAATGCTCCAACTATAAATATGTATTGTGACTGGGAACGCAATGGGAATATATGTATACATATACAATAGAACCTTGATAACTTAAATCTTGATAACGTAATAACTTCTATAAATTCATAAAATTTTGTGTTCCCTTCCCCTCGGAGTCCAAAACATCTATTACTTAAAATAAAAACCCTCTATAACTTAAACGAATAATTTGGGCATCGCATCTCAGTAAGTAGCGTCTTCTATGTAAAAGTCGATAACGTAATAATCTCTATAAATTCATAAAATTTTCTGTTCCCTTCCCTTCGGAGTCTAAAACCTCTATTACTTAAAATAAAAACCGTCTATAA
>NW_020441337.1:0-2251 GCF_000699045.2 Agrilus planipennis
TAACAGCCGCTTAAACCAAAAAATGATTGCAGTTCCGTAGGTTCTTTAAATGTTTGACAAGAGCTTAACTTTCCATTCCTTGTAATTTCAATTACATACCTACCAAAAAATTAATATCTTTTATATGGTTTATGTAGATACCTATCATAAACGGCGCCGTAAATTTAGTGTAGCAAATAGATATCTTCGTGAGGCACTTGTTATACATTTGAAATACCACAACCAGGAGTAAATACCCATCAATTAACGGCCATACACTGCCAATTTTAATTAGCTTGATATATTGGTGCATAGAATCCATAAATAGTGTATGTAATGTATAATTTGCTTTTTAAGTAGTCGCTAGTAGATAAAGTGGTGAGACGGTTTGGCGTTATCACTAATAATGTGATGCAATCCTATGTTTTCTATGCCCAATTTAATAGTAAACCAAGAAAATGTTGCCAATGTATTATATTACTCTTTAATTAATATTTTAATTATTTTGTTGGCTGCATTTATTAGTAACAAATTGTTTATGAAATCAATTTAAATTAATAGAATTGATTATTAATAATATACATAAAGATAATTATGAGTGCTGTCAGCACAGGACAAAGTAGTATTACGTAAATGAGCAATTTCTTATGCTGAAGTGTACGATGTGTTACATACCTATTTACAAACAATTACTTTAAATTTAATTTTTCAAACAATTTTTAACACAAAGAAAGTGAATTTCGACCACTCGAAGCAATAGTGCTAACAGCTTCGAGCTTACAGTGACTGATAGGGGGGAAGAACTAGTTAAACTAATAAAACGTAAAAGAGTATATCTCGAAAGTTGGTAGACAGAACAGTTCAAATGATTTCGAGAAAGAATGTCGAGAGTTGCGAGGCGAGAAGAGGCAATTACATGCGTTTGAGTATCGGTACTGCTTTATGATTGCCCGTTGAATTTGTATATAATCGAACAAGATGATTTATTGTTAGCAACTGTAAATGAAAAATAGAAGACAAGATGATATGTTACCAAATGAAATACTTTAAGAAACTTTGAATAGTGGTTTACACATAATATTAAAGTGAAACTTCATTTAATTTTTATCCACTACAAATTACCTCAAAGTAATGAGTAAAATTGTTGCTGCTGCCATCTCTCATAACTTAGTGGTCGGAGTTCGATTCCCGGCGAGGGAGTAACCGTAGCAACAATTTTTTCTTATTACTTTAAGGTAATTCGTATTGGGCAAAAATTAAATGAATTGTCACATTAATATTAGCATAGTGAAGTTATGCTCAGGGTGTTAGAAATTTTTTGCAAGATATATACTAAAATTTTAGAGATGACATGTTATTTTTTACTCGAGTTCGCCCATCACAACTAGTTATAAACACGTATAAATCTCAGTACAATAAGATTATTTTCAGTTAGCACGTGGCAAGAAACGTACCTTACCATTTTCTGTGTGTGACAAATTTCTCAAATATAAAATCGGATAAAAAAGTAATTTATGGAGTAAGTGAAATGCGATCATCACGTTTAAGGAACGTTCTCATTTTAATAGCCTGGCAGTAAGAAAAATATACCNATATACGTTAATTCATTTTTTACATGAGGATTATTTAAAGTAGTTTTGCATTTGTTAATAGCCGTACTGCCGGAAGAATCAAATTCTTCAATAACAGTTAGTTTTTCAAAATTTTTAATATGAAAAAAGGCACAGTTTAACCAAGTTCCCCATCTCGTTAAAACAGGTTCAGGAGGTAAATGGGTATCTGGTAGCCTTTCCTTATAATGTTGTACTCTCAGGGGAGCTTTAATAAATACGTTTTACGTTCGAAATCAATTTATTTACCTCCGGGTATTCCAAACTAACAGCTATTGCTACTCGGTTTAACCATGTGCCAAACATTTGCAGTGAATTAAATTCAGGTAAAATATAAAATAATAAATAAAATACAGAATAACAACAAATGATGAAAAATATTACAGATAACAACCGTATTATTAGTCGCTATGCATTTGGGTTTTCCCCAATAACAAGTTTGTATCAGGTACGAAACGAGAATGTCATTAAAAAGCAATTAGTGCAATTGTAAGTAACAGACTTTTAAACGTTAAATAATAGATTTGAGTACCTTTTTATGCAGATAAATAATATATCGAATTATATCAAAATATGCATTTATTTTAAATGCATATGCATTATTC
The DNA here is from genome assembly GCF_000699045.2 of Agrilus planipennis. Lineage (NCBI taxonomy): Eukaryota > Metazoa > Arthropoda > Insecta > Coleoptera > Buprestidae > Agrilus > Agrilus planipennis. The sequence continues at coordinate 2,195 of NW_020441337.1, forward strand.
AAAAATCTTGGAAATATGCTTGCATATATGTTATATGCATTTTGCATATAATCCGAA
>NW_020441338.1:0-2257 GCF_000699045.2 Agrilus planipennis
AAGGATGTGGGCTGTTCTAGTTTTAGGGAAATGCGAAGTTTAGCTCAGGATAGGAAAGAGTGGAGGTACGTGCCCAACCAGTCTTAGGACTGATGGCCTTATGATGATGATGATGAAAAGGTTCAAAGGTAAGTGAACCAGGAGTTGTATTTAAAAACTAACAATTGACACACGAACGGTTAATTAGAGACAAATTATAAGCAAAAGAAGGAGTTAAAAGGGCAGAGGTACCTAGACCTTTATTAGATTACTGTTCGCAAATAGTTAGAGATGTAGGTTGTTCTAGTTTTGAAGACGATTGACTCAAGATAAGAAGATTGTGTGTCCTACTAATTCTGATGAAGATATTATTATGATGATATAAGTTGATTGCGGAAGTTATTTCTCCATAAAAAGATCCGCATGTAACCTAACCCAGTTCTAACCTAACATAACTCAAAAAAAATGTTCTACGTATAATACGATGCAAAAATTAATTTTTTAAACATTTATTTTATTAATTTTTAGCACGAATTATGGTCTACCTCTAATTTTATGTACAATTTTCCAAAAACATTTCACAATCAGTATGTACCTACCTATGCCATTTGATCTTTTGCGAAATTTTAATAGCATACACGTACTTGTAAAATTCTTCTGCAGTTCTTCGATCCGTTGCATAATTATCTTGCAATTAAAAGTTAAGCACTAAACTTATTAACGAACTAGGGAGCGCTTTCCTTTTTACAAGGTACAACCAGTTTACGTTCCTACATACATAAGTGAATTCGCTTGTTTTAACTATTAATTCAATGTTAAATTTTAAAAACATGAAAAATAATTCCTGAGTTTTAATTTTCTATTTCCTTCGTTATATAATAGTAATAAAGATTTTTGTTAGTTTAGAATCATTATGTTATCAAAATAAAATGTAAGCCATCAAGCTACTTTTCCGAACCATTTGGCAGCATGGACTGGGTAAATCGTTTTCCACTTTCTTACGAAGTTTTCTTGCGCCAATTTAACGCTATTGGGCAGAGAAACGGAAAAATATTACGAATGCAGCACCAAATAAGATTTCAAGATATAAAAGATACAAGTGGTGGAAAAAGTTTAAATTAGAAAACTTTCACCCGCTGTACTGTTTTCTTTATTGGGTAGTCAAAAGACCGAAGCACTTACTTTATTTTTTCAACTAAACATAATAAATGTGATCGTGTATCATAGGTGCTCAAGTACAGTACAGCAGGTACAAATGCATGGCATACGTACCGTACGCCATGCAACTAGGGTTGTCACCTTTTCAGGCTTTACATAAAGTATTTCTCCACTAAATGGTTCAACAAAAAAAAGTACTCAGCATAAAAATAAAGTATTTTATTTTTTGTTTTTAAAAACATATTTTTTATTACACCTAGCAGCCAGTAACAAATTGCTGTCGCTCTTAAATACATTAATAGCCTCTAAACATGGCAAACAAAGATTTAAGTAAACTAAAAGTCCATTTTTAATTAGTTGTAATGAAGTTTTATTCCTGTCGTCCCCCCACTTTGTGTTCATAACAAAGAATACTCTTTCTGTAAATGCTGAAGTAGCCGGAACGGACAGCAAAAGTGACACTACTTTCAAAAGATTCGGGAAATCAGGTTGTTCCGTAAATATGGCTTGCCATTTTTCTGTGCAATATTATTGATGTAAAAATACTCTGAATTTCGAATAATACAGCGAAAACCACTTAAATATGTGTCTATGGTGATTACATATAATAATCTACACAATTTAAAGCAAGAAATGCAAGAACAAGGTATTCTAAACTCCCATTTACTAATAAAATTAGTAACAAAATGTATAAAATCAAATATTAATTCACTATCAATGGCAATTCTTACCATGCCGAATAATTCTGTTGTTGGCATAGTTTCTTAAGAATCATAATGATCATGCACCAACTGATTAGTTTAAACACTCTTAACAGTAATAAGTGATGATCCAAAATCACGATTAATCACTTTCAATATTATTAATTGCAGTAATTAATAAATAAATCATCACAAAACTCCTATCTCATTTTACTGTTTTGTGAGAACTCAAAACGAACGAACCTTGTATAATCGACATTGCTTATAAAGAAAACCAGAATTTAAAACACCATCGATAATAGTAAGAAATTTACCCCAAAACAATTTAAAATCCTAATACCAAAGCTTTCATAAATACAAACAAATAGGATATTTATACCTATCTGATGATTGTTGCTATTGCATGAAGAGAAACCATT
>NW_020441339.1:0-1400 GCF_000699045.2 Agrilus planipennis
GTTTAGTTGGTTTATGACAGTTTTTAGAGAAGCAGGTAGACCTAATTGAAAAACATATTCATTCAATTATACATTTTCACTTATAAATTATACAAAAAAAATGCCTCGAAGAAACGTGCATTTTCTACATTCGATGAACAATTTGCTTTACCTGCATAAGGTTTTTACTGTTCAATTCAATTAGAAAAAACATATTATTGATTATTCATTCCTAAACAACAAAACTTAATTATTTTAAAGAACTGTGAAATGGAATTACTTCTACTAAAGGTACGTTATGAAGAGTGCAGATAATGCAACTGTTTTAGAAAAAACAATTTTTGTGTGTTTTGATAAATAGTTGTTCCCCTGGTGTATTATTTACACAGTTTAAAACATATGATTACACCCTTAAATAGTTGTAAAATTATTCGTTCGTTTGCAAAACCTCAAAATTTCCTTTTATACTACTTTTTAACAAGATATCTGAAATATTTATCATGTAATAGATGAGCATTATAATCGCTGTAACACATCTCCTGTTTTATGAAAAGACCAATCCTGATAACCCTGGTGAGGACTAGGCATTTATCAAATTATTGTATTTTCGATTATTGTTGACACGTATTTAGGACGTCAACGCGAGCGAAGCCGCGGTTAACTGCTCCTATACTATAATTTAGAATAAATGTAACAGCGCACTTTTAGTGAAACAAGGTTTTACATTTAAAGTAACAAAAAAATAACTATTGTGACAGATTCACATGATTACGTGCGGTTTATTATTAAATTTGATAAAGGATACAGGAAACTGAAACATAAATAAAGGCCGGTTGTCTATAAACCAGAAACGAAATTCGCTAGTTAGCAATTTTGCGTATTAAAATTTACGTTATTTTGTCAGTTTTTCTTTTGTGTATTTATATTTGATTTGCCCAAGTAAACAACGGAGTATTTTTTTTTTACTTCAGTGTCATTTAGTTTCCGCTGGTTCTATTATTGGTCTGGTTCCGATTCCCTAACATTCATGTTTTTTTCCATGATTGTTCACGATTTATGCATCCTTCTTTGTAATGGATTTATTTGTTATTATTTTTATAAATTACTAGCTGTCCCGGCAGACTTCATACTGCCCCAATCGATATATAAAAGACCTAAATTTTTGTATAAAATAAACTTAGTTGACAAATGTCAAATATTATGGTTGCGTTCAGAAATTTAATTTGACAGAACTTAAGATTTATCAATCTACATAAAAATAATCTGAAAGATAGTTAACAACTTTCATATTTATTCACCTTTTAAACCTTCCCTGGACTTCCACAAATAATTCAAGACCAAAATTAGCCAAATCGGTCCAGCCGTTATCGAGTTTTAGCGTGACTAACGAACAGCAATTCATTTTTATATATATAGATTAA
>NW_020441339.1:2185-3012 GCF_000699045.2 Agrilus planipennis
ACAAACAGAAGAACTAATTGTTGATGTTGGTGACAGTGATAGAGATTCCCATGATGACAGTGAATGTGAAAACTAACTATAAAACAAAAGCAATAGGTTAATTTTTTCTTTTTGATAAGTCGTGTTTTTACATTATTTTCTAGTACGCTACTGTCCTATCTGTATTAATACTATAATTTACGCCTACTGAAAGCTTATTTGTGTATAACTTACCCAAATAGGTCATAAATGGGCAAGTACCTGCGCGACCGCTCGCCAGCTTCCTTCGTCAGACCTGTACATATGTACGGATACTTCATTTACTTTCTCTAGTGATGTGCCCCTTCCAATGTCTTGGATGCGCGCTGACAAAATCGTAGGTAGAGAGAGAAAAGCTCATTATACTCTCGACTCTTGTTCATTAAACATACTTTTTCATACAGTACATGCCAAAAGTTTTGTTCAATCGTGAACAGTAGTGCGAGTCGAAAACAAGCGTTAATGCCTTTAAAATGTCTTCAAATATAAATAAACATCTCGTTGATATTTTCAGTAGTAAATGGTATCAATAACAGCACATTTGAGCAACGGGAGCAGTATTTTTTTTTTGGATAAACGGTATATCCTATATCCTTTGTTTGTCCCTGACAGTGTGTGTACAAAATTGTATGATAGGTTTTACTCGCGGTTTCGCTTGCGTTGATGTCCTAAATACGTGTCAAACACCACCAACGACCATATAAAACTAATTTTTTCTATCCTTCGGGAACAGTATTTTTTTCTGGATAAAAGGTACCCTATGTACTTTTCTGTATCCTTGACAATGTGTACAAAATTTCATGGTAGGT
>NW_020441340.1:0-2238 GCF_000699045.2 Agrilus planipennis
AATATGTTTAAATGTGTGTAAAAGTATAATAAACTTATTTCATTTAATGAAGAAAAAAGGAATACGAACCCGAAAATTTTCCAATTTTCCGGGCCTATTCGTAGTAAGGATGGTGCCGCTATCTCGCCTGTTTTTATCAAACTTGAAAATCAATATATCACAGCTCTAATTCGGCATTATCCTTTTCAGGTTACATTCTAGACGTATTGTCAAAACTCATTCTCCTAACTCATAATCCTTCTTTCAATCGTAATTACATTCACTGAATAATTAAATAGTTTAAGCATGTGTCCATGTGTGTACAATGTACTATGTGTATATGAAAAGTTTGGAAACATTTAATTAGTTTTCAAGTAAACAATTTATTTTTCTTTCCCGAAATTACGTAAATTTTTTTCGAGTAAGTAAAAGCAAATAAAACAACAACTAAGTGCTTATTTCAGTATTTTCTTTTCTTTAGTAAATTGATACTATATCTGAAATAATGGAACATTACTTACTTATTACATACGATTAAAAGTCTATTTTATGGTAGCTATCAAATATGTTCTTAAAATTGAAAAGTAATTGGTTTTCTCGCATGTCCTACATATAAATTGTATTTCCTCGTAGAATGAGTAAGAAAAACGAAAATCGTCTCATCGAAAACCAAACAAATGGTAGCAACCATCTTCTGGAGGAAGATAGGGTAACTGTCATTGATGGGGGCTTCTCTACACAATTAAGTTGCCATGTACAAGATCCCATCGATGGTGACGTACTATGGAGTGCCCGTTTTTTATCAACAAACCCACAAGCTGTCATCAATACTCATTTGGATTTTCTCAGAGGTTTTTATAAATGGAAATTGTCTCTCGAAAAATGCTTTTAAAGAAATTTATAGAATTTGGCGAACTCTTTGATTACGCATTTGATTTATTAATGGCGCAACATGAAATAAAATAAATGTTGTCTGAAATGCAAATATTTTTAGCGGGCGCTGAAGTTATCATCACAAACACATATCAGGCTAGCATTAGTGGTTTTGTTGAACACTTAAATTTAACTAAAGAACAAAGTTACGACCTTATAAAAGAAGCTGTAAGTTTAGCCAAACAGGCAAGGTTCCTTTTTGAAGAGCAATACTTTGAGGATGGTAAGTATATAATACCAAAAAAGGATTATATTTTATGGGACATTTATAATTACTGTTTTGAATAGTAATATTCTAAAAAAAATTACGATCTATCTAACATAATGCGTATTTATTTATTTATTTACAATCGATTCAGTTCTACGTTTGCTCGTAATTTAATTTTATTTGTACTTTGATTCACATCTACTTCACGTTATCCTTGTTAAGCTTCAAGGCGACTGAGAAAACCGCTCATTGCTGGTTCGGTTGGTCCTTATGGGGCTTCCCTTCACGATGGTTCTGAATATACAGGATCTTACTCAACCACTACCTCGGTCGAAACCATGGAGGAATATCATCGACCACGAATCGAAGCTCTCTTAGAAGGAGGTGTTGATCTATTAGCAATGGAGACAATACCTTGTAAAAAGGAAGCAGAGATGCTAGTCAAACTACTTAAAGAATATCCTCATATTAAGGCGTGGTTGAGCTTCAGTTGCAGTGTAAGCCATTTTTTTGATTAACGAATGATGAAAAATAATATTCGAATTGGTCAACTTTACCAAGACTTGAACGTGTGGTATTTTCTTCAGCAAGATGGAAAATCAATATCATGTGGTGAAGATTTCCAAGAGGTTGTGAGGCATTGCTATGATTTAAATCCTGATCAATTAGTGGCTGTGGGTGCCAATTGCTTGGCACCGCGTCTAGTAAAGTCTTTATTTGATGGAATCAATAACGAAAGGGAAAATAATCCAATTCCATTGATCGTTTATCCGAACAGCGGGGAAACATACAACGTGGAAACTGGGTATGAAAGGCAAGGGCTTCTAAGATAATCATACTAACAAATTATTGCAGAAACATCATCGTTATTTAATGGCATGGTTTTTGCAACCCCATTTTTTGCTTTTTGTGGAGCGACGTAATTTCAGTACCTAACTGTTAAAGCGCTTTATTTTGTCGTTTTGTGAGTGTCTATTTTTAAAGAAATACCATTTTTCTCGAAAAAGAAAATTATTAATTATTTTATTGAGAAAAATAAGCTATAGGCGAATACTCATTTTGAAACCGAATATGGGTTTGTTATTTTGAAACACTTTACCTGAAACATTATGGCAAGA
>NW_020441341.1:0-2245 GCF_000699045.2 Agrilus planipennis
CATGCAACGGTTGTGGAGGGGGCATAAGAGAGTCCTCCTGGAGGATTATTCTACTGTTCACTCGCACGAGATTCGTTTACGAACAGTCGCATTCACTCGCATGAAACGGTTGATGGAGGGGGCACTAAAGAAACTGTTGGAAGAGTGATGCTAGTTATACATATGTAATGATTACTTACTTAAAACCCTTTAAACCTTTATGTTTTTTTTTTAATAAATGAGAAACATAGGTATGTTGTTATGGAGAAACGATGCCTGATCTTTGAATTTTGATTTGATATTATTTTCATGTTATTAATGTGTGTAAACGTTGATAAACAGATCCACATCGTTCTGCAAACATTGATAGCAAATCGATTATTGACCATAGCGGTAATGTACACCCTGCGTGTGAGGGTGTATCAAACAGCAGTGCAGAATACTAATGATTTTAAAGATCCGTCAGTGTAATGATCGCTGCAATGAAATACGTTAAATGCCGGACGTTTTTGCGCAGCTCAGAAATAATTTTGGTAGATGTTTCAAAGCCTATCTTCTGGCACGGAAGTCCTACATTGGTAATTCACGCCCAGGACCGGCTTCGGATTTTAACGTGTTGCGGTTTTCTTAATAATTTCTTTGCCCTTTAATCACGTTGCTATACCCACCATGGGATTTTCTATTGTAGGTAGTTGACAGCCTCCGATGTTGTCACAGATTTTTCCTGTTTTCTTTGAGCATATTTTAAGTCCCCCCCCCCCGCAAATCAGCCCTCAAAATGCATAATTACAAAATTACAATTGCAACTCTACAGTATTTATACAGTGGTCGCTCTTTTAATAATAATTAAAATTGTGATTGCTAAGAAACTTGAATAACACACTCAGTTTCATGCAAATAAAGTTTCTAATTATTATTTATCAATGCGATTTGCAGTAGTAATATTATACATGCATATATATAGGCGGTATGTATGACTCGAAGTATCTTATGTCATATGTATTTATGTACGTAGCAGATGCTTCTATTTATAAATACAAATTATTATGCATTTTTTGGAAGCAAAAGGTCAGGCTTCTTTTTATAAATACCACATATTATCTTAAAAATGTGATATTTGTAACGGAAAACAAATACATGACTTACATTTCAGTATTTGTTACATTTTTTACTTTTTTTCATGATTGAATCGCAGTGGCAGTTTGAACATTTGAGAAAGCTCAAGGGCAATTCAATTTTGAGGGAATGTATGCCCTTTTCGTACTTCCCATTTTTCACGTTTTCATCCCTATTGCTCTGCTATCCTTCGTTATCTAAAACTATATTCCATCTGAAAGGCGTGAAATGCTGCTTCCATACAGTTATGATTTAAATAATCTGTTTTTCTAGTTAAAATAAATGTTTTCTTTTATTTTTAATATTATTATCAAGAAANATTCGAAAAGAGGTTAAAGTTCACGTTCGGTAGTTGTGTTATTTCTTATACGTACTTCAATCTCTATCAGTTGATAAAGCCTATGCTGTGAGAAAAATGTACTTATCTTACATATACGTACAGTAAACAATATTTGAAACATGTTGTAACTAGTTACGTATAATTATATAAGAATCTAATGAGACGGTGTCTTATTACTTGATTATGTAGCTGAAAGATATGAAAGCAGCTGTTAGTAGGTAGTATGTCACGGAATGTAAATAATTAACTTGGTTTTTATTAACAATAACCGCATCATTCGGTTTAAAGTGATAAACTGCAGGGAATTTGTAGTAAACAGTAAATAAATAGGAAAACAACTTAAAGATTTTCATTAAACTTCTGTTTTGTTTCTTAGATGATGTGTATGTAATACTAAATTGGACAATTGTTTACCTTAGAATGGAACACGTTAGGTTTATAATTTATACGTTTGATTCGGTTTTCAGGGTTCTATATAGGGTCGCCACCTTTTCAGAAGGTTAAAAAAAAGTACTCAGCATAAAAATATAGTATTTTATTTTTTGTTTTTAGAAACATTGTTTGTTACACCTAGCAGCCACTAACAAATTGCTGTCGCTCTTAAATACATTAATAGCCTCTAAATATGGCAAAGATTTAAGTAAATTAAAAGTTCATTTTTAATTAGTTTAAATGAAGCTTTATTCCTGTCATCCCACCACATTGCTTTCATAACATTCTCTTTCTGTAAATGCTGAAGTGGCCGAAACGGACACCAAAAGTGACACTACTTTGAACAGATTTGGGAAATCAGGTTGTTCCGTAAACATG
>NW_020441342.1:0-2291 GCF_000699045.2 Agrilus planipennis
CCTACCAACCTATCTTGCCTGTTTCTTATTGACTTCCATAGAGTCCTCTGTTCTCCTATTCTTTCTAATACCTCTTCATTTCTAACCTTTTCTATCCACGTTATCCTCATCATTCGCCTGTAACACCACATTTCGATCACATAGAAGTGACTTCTTTTTATTAAAGGTGACACGACCCTGCGCTATTCTCTGCTCTATATCCCTACTACTCCTTCCGTCCTCACTTATATGACTTCCTAGATATCTAATGTCAGCCACTTCTTCTAATTTTTCGTCTCCTATCTTTATATCCGCTCTTTCCCTACTTTTTCTTCCCTTGCATACCAGTATTTTAGTTTTATTGTTATTTATTTTCATACGATACTGTTTTGACAAAACCACTTCCATTTTATTTAAAGCTATCTCTAAGTTCTCCTTGCTAGATGCTAATACTGCTATATCATCTGCAAATCTAAGCATACTAATCTTTTGCCCCTGTATATCTATCCCTACAGTTGTACAATATTTTTCTTAAATACTAGGGCGCTTAGGAAGTATTAGCTTAGGATCTAGGAGGGGATTTTTACCGAACTCTAGTTGATCATTAGCTAGTTTTTTGTTTAATGAAATTGCTTTTTTCATTCCTAAAATCTCGTATCGATCTAAAACTCTACCTTCTTTTAGATGATGTAACAATTTTAAATAATTTTTGGAAACCGGTGTAATTATTATCTATTAAATGATGGATATACAATTTAGGAATATAAAGAATAGTATCTATCTATTTTATTTATGGTACGCAATAAAAATGTTGTATGTCATGCAAACTAACAAAATAATAAAGTAACGATGTTTAGAGCATATCAATTGAATTGAATTGAAACATAAAAAAAAATAAAAAAGGTATCTTACAAAATTAATAACAAAAAAAATATCGCACAAAAGTTAAGGTATCTTCATCTAAAGTTTCATTGACGCACGACGAAAATATGTATTAAGCTTTATTAAAACACAAAGTTACTTCCAACACTTATTTTTACCTTCCTTACAATAACCTAACCTTCCCCCCTTTCCCGCTTACCATCCTTTGTGACACTTCTTTCGCTGTCCTATAAAAAGACCCCTATTTCTTAAAATTTCCTTCAATCGGCTCAGCCTACTACCTTCCTCGTTCACCAACTCATAACATTCTGCCTAAGTTCTTCTATCCTCACATCCTCCTAATACATGTTCTAGACTTTTTACTTCCATGTCACATACTAACACCGTCTATCCTATTATTTATTTCAATATTTAAATCCCCTACACCAGAGCCGGGCAAACTCGGATCTTTTGCATCCCGAGTGATCCTCAAGGTTAACCAAGTAGCTCCTCATTGATCCTGCGAGTGCGAGTGAGATGATTCTTTCCTTTTCTTATCCCTTCCATTTCGTAGATGAGTCCCCTGTTCCATAGCCAAACCCAATAATTTTGCGAACGTAGTAACGAAAATTTTCGTAGGTATTATTTAAGTTGCAGAGTGGCTTCGCTCGTCTACGGGATGAAGGGGCTTGATATGGGAGTGGAAGGGAGAAGAAAAAGACAAAACAAAATTATTCATTACTTCTTACTCTCTCGTACTCATTGAAGGGTATGGAGTGACTCAAACTAAACTCATGTAGCGGCTCCTGCGAAGTTAAAGTTTACCCGGCTCTGCCCTACACTAATTCCCTGCCTTAAATTTTTGCTAGCACGTTTATTTGCCTTCTTCCTTCTAAATATCTTGGCACCCAATCCCTTTGCCAGTCCCTCCACAAAATCTGCCTTAACTCCATCACATTTCTTGAATCCCCTATTTTCTTAGATTCTCTCCCCTTGTCATTTCACTGCATCTGTTCCTTATCAATTCTCCTATACTGATCTCCTACCTAAACCTTTTCCTCACCTCTTCTTGATTGATTTTTAATCTCTTCAAAGCATTCTCCCTCTTTCTATCATATCTACTTTTCGTCCCTATTAGTAGTATCTTCTTTCTCCGTATCTTCTTCCTGAAATCCCCTTTTTCTAGCCTCCTAAACCTCTCCTTATATTTTTTTATCCTTTTTATCACTTCTTTCTACAATATTTGCATTTGTTGCTCTAAAGTTTATTCCAACACATCTTCCTATCATGGAAAACCGGAGCAGCCTACACATCTAACTATTATTTAGGTATAACTCTGCCTCCCTTAACTCTCTTAACTCAGTTTCTGCATCTAAATATCTCTAACCGTCTCTTAATTCTAAGAAAGAATCCTACCCATCTATTTCGCCTATGTCTAATGGACTTCCATG
>NW_020441343.1:0-2234 GCF_000699045.2 Agrilus planipennis
TCCACATGTGCAGAGACATCGTACCTCCTCGCCGGAAACGAGAATAGATCATTACTCAAATAAGTAAGCGGTAGAAATTAATAGGGCCATTCCAGTATAGTGCACGTTTCAATAGAAGTTCTAGACCAATTTTCTACGAGCGTAGTAAACACGGATGCTGCGAATTCATGCGGAAAGTCATTAATAAAACTTACCTTTCACAATTTTCTGACTTCGCGTTCTGGACGAGAATAAATCTGTCTTCTAGCATTTTTCTTCTCTGATTTTAAGATGCACAAGGACTGATGCCGATTAGCGCTGGAAAGGAATACCTAAAAGTAACTGTTGATGGTTTGACGAACTTTGTTGTTTTATGATTAAAACTCACGTTAGTTTTTTAATGTTGTGTTTATTCAATAAAATTGTTTGCAAAGTTGCAAAGTGAACAAAATAACATAGTCATAAACCTAATTTACAGTAACCGTCACAGTTAATATAATAATTTACAATCCCTGCCTTCATCATTAGACTTCCCTCTTTTGTAAATTGAGCACAATTTATTATTGCACCTCGATCATGTTTTTACCACTTTATCCCTTTCTTTTAAAAATACATCCAAACTCAAATCCTACACTAATTGTAAGTTGTACCTAACAATCTTTAATACTTTAGTAATTCGAAAATGTTCAGTTCGTGTGTTTTTGAAATAAGGGACAGAATCGCAAAACTTTTGCTTTTTACCTTTCGGTATTTACTTTTGTAAAGATAAAGATAAAAGGTGGTGTTGCAGGCAGAAAACGAAAATACAATGGATAGAAAGGTTAGAAATGAGGAAGTATTAAAAAAATGGAATAGAGAGTGCTGCGGAAGTCATTCACGAAAAGAAGAGGAAGGATGGTAGGACAGTTCCTGAAGCAGAATGCATGAAGAGCCAAAGAGAGATATACTGGAAGTACATGCAGGAGTATAGCAGAGACGGGAACAAGCTGATGGATCAAAATATTGATCGCGAATAGGTAGTCCCCTTCTTCAGGGATGTTGTATTCTTTGAGTAATGCAGAGGTATTACAAGAAGTTGAGTTCTCTGCCTATCCAACCTTGATACCTTACAATGACAATAATGAATCGACTGGTCCCTTTAAATGAGGGAACCGTTTAATAATGACAATAGCATAGTGGCAGTAAAGATGAAGAAAGCTTCAGAACAGCATATTCTTTCACTGTATTGACCTAGAACATAATCTGACAAAGAATCACTAATTAGGAACACTTAGGAGAACCCGAAATGTGATTTTATTTCAATTAAGTATAATAAAAACGGTTCGATTAATAAAAAGAGTAAACAATCATTGGAATTACCACGATAAATTTTGTTATACATTGCATGAATGGCATGTCCAGAATAATCGACGCATTATTAAAAGCCGTGGGCAGTTTCACAAAATACCAGTAGTTTCATTATTTGTTCATATATTTACGATATTATATTATGTGTAATTAATATGTCAAAGGATCAAAAAATGATTTTAATGTCATGCAATCATATTATTCATGTTTTATTGAGAAGCACTCAGCTTCTATTAATGCATCCTTCCCTCTGGGCACGTAGTTCATGCAATTCAAAGTAACTTCTTTTAATTTATCGTTGTGGTTAAAATGAGGTATTTATTCTACCTGTGAATTGCACCCTCTGCTCTTTTTTGGGAAACATCACGTTTCAGGATCTCCCAGATTTTCTGGATTGGATTTGTGTCACTTAAATTTCTAAATCACAACAGTAAAAGAATTTATTGTTTTTGTAAAAACGGTGAGTTCTTCGTCAACGTTCTATTGACGCAGTAAAATACGGAACTACATTTTCGAACTTGTTTGTTGTAAGCAGCACGACATTAGAAGATCCTATAATCGGAGAGATGAGCACTAGATTTCTACTTATCCAGAGCATGGAAAACTTTTACAAATAATAGGAGAGTTACGTTTCTAAGCAGATAAATAGACCAGTAGGAATAAAGGATGGATACAGAGGGTTAAAGTGCCCTGTTAGATAAGCTAGTAACAGAAAAATATACAGAAATAAAATCCTGGAGTATAGGCATTTAATCGAATTCCGGAAGGGTGGGCACATAAGCTGGGCAGAACTGAAGTAGAAAAAAATATTGTAAAAAACAGAATAGTCGAAACGGCTGAACCAATTTTTTCTTCACGGGGCAAGGTCGCAGAATAATAGCTGGTAAGAAATAAAAATTCAAGAACAG
>NW_020441344.1:0-1084 GCF_000699045.2 Agrilus planipennis
TACCGGAACGCATATATATAATTATATAGACAGGGCCGATCCTGGGTAGGCGGCCGCTCTGTGCGGTCTCATGTCCCAAATTTGACGACGACGGGGGGGATTTCCCCCAATTTTCGCCCTGTATGTAGCATAAAAAGGAAAGGAAACGAAATAATTTAATTTTTTTTTTAAATACGTCAGCCAATTCTCGTTATCAGAAATCATCTTTAGTTTCGGAACGCGTTCCTGTCCAAAAAGGAAGTACCGGAACGACTTTCCGGAGCGTTCCGGCTCGACACCACTGGTCAATGGTAAAAATAAAGGAACGGGTGAAAGGAATTTAACACGCTGTGTGGCTCAAACACTCCACAACATTAACCTGTACGGCTCGAGCACTCCGTCAGGTAATTAATGATTAAGGGATTGTAACACTGTGTGGCTCAAACACTCCACAACAGCACCCTATAGGGTTCAAACACTCCGTCAGGTAATTAATAATTAAAGGATTGTAACACTGTGTGGCTCAAACACTCCACAACAGCACCCTATACGGTTCAAACACTCCGTCAGGTAATTAATAATTAAAGGATTGTAACACTGTGTGGCTCAAACACTCCACAACAGCACCCTATACGGCTCAAACACTCCGTCAGGTAATTAATAATTAAAGGATTGTAACACTGTGTGGCTCAAACACTCCACAACAGCACCCTGTACGGCTCAAACACTCCGTAAGTATATGCTGCGCTAATTCATTTTCCATTTCTCTTGTCATATCATTTGGCCTTCCGAATTTATTTGTTTTATTTAAACCTCTTAAATGACGTCGAAAAGTGGGTTTAGGTATAGAATATAATCTACATGCTTCGTTGAATCCTATTTTACCATCGCGATGCTTCTGCAGAGCTTCATCCATATCATCTTGCCAAGAGTTATAAATTTTCTTTGCCATATTGATCACCTAAAACAAGAATTGAAATTAGCAAAAAATATCTCCGTAACACCTAAGTCGTACCAGTACGATTTAGGAAGTTTATGCAGGTACGAGTTAGGCAACGGAGTGTACAAAGTTATAAATCAAAATTAATAACATAACCTAGAAATC
>NW_020441344.1:1863-2496 GCF_000699045.2 Agrilus planipennis
AAGTGAATTCCGGAATAAAAATTTGTTCACGTCATTTTAATGCACATGATTATATTTCAGCAAGTATTTACCATCAGCCATAACCTTAATATTTAAAACTAGAATCATACTAAAATCATAAAGTGAGAAATTATTTATTCCTGTCTAATTGATTTAACACAATTCTAATGATGCGATTGTGGCACAAATTACTTCAGGCTGCCGAAAATATAAATTAAAGTAAAATATATTTATCAAAAAAGAAGGGTAAACAATATACAGGAACTATTTTACCGAAACAAAACTAAAACTGATTGTTAAATGGAAGATGCCTCAGTAAAAGGTGACACGACGTGCGAAATACCTGGAACAAAACAAAAGTATGAGCCACCAGATCGCCTAAATGCCATTTCTTTTATACACTTTCATCAAAGTAAGCTTCTCTGTTTTAAAACTACAATTTACGGAGCACATCGTGTCTGTCACCCACGAGTGCTAAACAACAATAAGAAGGTACCTTGTGGTGCAACGGGGTCAATGGCAGTGGTGTTGTGCTAATTTTTTTTTTTACCGGAACGCATATATATAATTATATAGACAGGGCCGATCCTGGGTAGGCGGCCGCTCTGTGCGGTCTCATGTCCCAAATTTGAC
>NW_020441345.1:0-2229 GCF_000699045.2 Agrilus planipennis
CAGTGGGAACCACTCAAGTAGCCATTGCACAGAAAACGCAAGAAATTGCAACAATTGCCATATAGCGAACGATAAATATAAAGAAAACCTACTAAAAGATCATGCAGCCCACAGTGACAAATGAACAACATACAATAGACAAATTAAACAGCTTAGAGAGAAGATACACTACAAAACCATTATCTAAACAATGACAATAAAACAACAATATATGAATACAAAAACCAGCAAAAAACAAATAACGAACTAAAAATATTGTAACTAAACATTAGAAGTATAAAAAACAAATTGGAAGAAATTGAAGAAATGTTAAAATTAATAGAAGAAGAGATAGAAATAATATGTATCACAGAGACATGGCTAACGAAAGGAGAAGAAAATTACTACAACCTCAATGGATACAGCAATTACTTCAGATCCAGAGAAAAAAGAAGAGGAGTCAGCATATACATCAAAGATAATATTGACCACAAATTACTACATACCGAAAACGGCGACCATACCTCAATACTGAAAGTAAATATAAAAACCAGGAACAAAATACAAAACCTCAACATCATATTAGTATACAGACCAGAAAACAGTCCAGAACCCCAACTATTACAAAACCTGGAGGAAATCATAGACAACAAAAATACATTCATCATTGGCGGCATGAATATACACAAATAGGCAAGATGAATATCACAACTTCATTAACACCAAAGGATACACTATAATAAACATAAAATATGCAACAAGACAAAAGGCACTTATTGACTATAGGTATTATTAGCAATAATCACATCATAGATTACACAATATTCACAGTAGAATCATCAATAACAGACCACAATATGATAATAACGGAAATAAATTATACCAACTGTAGGGGACGACAAGATCGCGAAATATCTTACATTAAAACAAATTATAACAGTCTAAATAAATATATCGAAGACAAGTTAAAAACTGTAATAAAACCCAGCAATGTCAAGAAAGATACGACAATCACATTAGAACAATAGAAGAAGGCATAGAAATGTTTAGCATAACCATTACCAAAAAATTCAAAAGACAACCTCAAAATAAAGAATGGATCACACAAGACCTCTTAAACAAAATAAAGAAAAGAGAAGAACTGTATAAAAAGCTAAAAGACAACAAGAATGACACAAACATCAAGGAAGACTTCCAAAAAATCCGCAATGAAATTACTACAGAAAGGAAAAAGCTAAAATCAGATTACTACAACCAAAACTTCGCCAAAGTTCAAAACAACCCAGCAAAGACATGGGCAACAATAAACAAGATACTTACAAATAGTAATAACAAAAACAATCAGAACATAATTAAGGAAATCACACACGAAGGAAAGCTCATAACAACCAACTATGAATAAACTAACATTATTAATCAGCACTTCACAAATATTGGAACAAATCAAGATACAAAAAAACCTCACTCCTATGAAGAAAGAGCCAATAAGAGTTTCTTTCTAACACCAATAAGCAAACAAACAATCAGGAACATAGTTCAAAAACTGCCTAACAAAAATTCTAGTGGTACAGACGGAATTTCACAGAACAATAAAAGCAATATTACCAGCAATCAACAAGGAACTATCAGAACTTGTAAATCTATCTATAGAAGAAAAAAATTCCCAGAAAACGTGAAAATCGGAAGAACCACTCCACTTCATAAAGAAAGACCAAAAGAGGAGCCAAACAACTACAGACTCATTACATACATGTCGAGTATAGCTAAAACAATAGAAAAAATAGTATTAAACCAACTAGAAATATTCCTAGAACAACAAAAATTCTACTACAAAAAGCAACACGGATTCAGAAGCAACACAAGCACAACATTCGCAACAACCGAAGTCGTCCATGAAATACAAGAACAACTAGACAAAGGGGACAAAGCAGCAATTATATTTCTTGATCTACAGAAAGCTTTCGACCTTGTGAATCACGACAACTTGTTACAAACCTTAGAAACGATAGGAATAAGAGGACATCCACTAGAATAGTTCTCCACATATTTGAAAAATAGAAAACAACAAATAATTGTGAAAGGAATTCTAAGCGACCAAATAACAGTTAAAATAGGCGTCCCACAGGGAATAATTTTATCTCCGTCCCTATTCATCATATTCATAAACAGCATAGGAAAACTCCACTTGCAGGGAGAGATAACATTATTCGCCCGACGACGCGACAATAACCTACAAAGCAAAAACCACCA
>NW_020441346.1:0-2254 GCF_000699045.2 Agrilus planipennis
CATCAGAGTGTCGTCAGTCCTATTACAAAAACAGGATACGAAAAATTAGAAGAGAAGAGTTTCGGTATTAAGGAACCTTAGATAAAAATTTTCAGCCTCTCTCCAGTCTCTCCGAGTCTTTCAGAGTCTTTCAGCGTCTCTGAGAGCGTCTCTCACAGTCTTTCACAATCTTTCAGTTATTGCCTAGGTGTTTTTATGGATCTCTCACAGTCTCTGTATGAGAAACTCGAACGATAAAATTGTTAATTCAGAGATTCGAGTCCCTCACAGAGAGACTGAATGAATAAAACTGAAAAATTGAGAGACTCGAGTCTCTCGTAGAAAGGCTGGGATCTCTGAAATATGTTCAACTTAGAAAATTTTAACCATGTCTATCGAGACACCACTTATTGAGAGATTCGAGTCACTCATTCAGAGATTCGAGTCTCTCGTTCAGAGACGCTAAACAATTTTTTTTTGACAGTCTCTGAACAGTCTCTTTCAGCGACACCAGAGAGACTCGATGAGTGACGGAGACTCGAGTCTCACTTTCAGAGACTCTGAGAGACTGAACATTTTTATCTCGGGGAAGTTAGATAATTTAGGATGGCGGGGTCGAATCACCTTTAACAAGTAATTTCTAGGCTCTCGAATGGTTGTTAAAGGTGTACATTTGGAGCATGGCTCAGTATCAGAACGAAAGGTGGACGGTGGGCGAAAAAGGAAAGGTTAGAAGCTTTTGAAATGTGAAGTTACAACCGAATGATGAAGATATTGTCGATAGTAAATACTAGGAATAAGGAGATATTAGAAATGACATCTAGGAGAATAGATGAAATAAGTGAGAAGTGATGAGTTAGTTATAGACGTATTAGAAGCAGAGGACCAGAGACAGACTTGAATTAGATCTGGGATGTCCTAGTTATAGAATCCAATAATGACGACCCTAAAGTTGCTTAATAGTCAGTACCTCATTAATATTCTATTCCATCTGATAGTAGACTGACTGATTACGGTTTATCACAACAAAATTATTTTTCACTTAAGTATCTCATTTCTCCTCAACCTTTATCATTACAAAACGGTTATACAGTGAGTACCTAACAGTTAACAGTTAAACAATTTCAAGTACATGTTGAAAGTAGCCTTCATCAAGTGAAGTTCTTTAAATCAGATTAATTCCAATAACTATTAACATCAAGTTCCTTTTACAAGAAGACCTTTAATCGTTTCTCTTCTTTACTCCTGCATAAGCTGATATTATTACGTCTAATTGATTGTATATGTGCATTTTTCTCATTACTTCCTGTTATGACCAATTGAGCTTGTCGTTTGCTGCATTAATACATTTTTGCAGTAGATATTTAGTATCCAAGAGTTTTCTTGTAGATTCGTCCGACAATAACTTGGTCATATCGTCCGCTCCCCTCTCCCCTATTCTCTCATTCCAGCGCATCGTTGTTGTTGAATGGTCATTGAAGACCATCAAAGTCTATTCATGCATTGTCATCTTTAGGAGCGGAATTATCGAATCGCTTGTTAGCGAGATGTTGAAGTGTCCATCCGTTGTTCGCGTCCATTTTCTTCTTCGAGGTCCGATTTATAAGTACAATTAGGCAAAAGGGTTTATCGACCGGACGGGATTGATGAGTGCCTTGTTAGTACGACGGATCGTAGGGAACTGAGGGGTGTGACGGGTGAAGAGAGTGGTGGTGGTCGACGGATGCTCACGTCATCGGGTCGTATTGAGATGTTTCAATCGAGGAGGAAACGCCAAGTGGAATGAAACGTGAAACAAATTCCAAATGACCAGCACACCATACATAGGTCGACCGGGAATACAATCTAGGGCCCTTTTATAGCTGCTTGGCACGCATCTTAACGTTTTGGGATGATCCCGATTTTTCCGAAGGGGCGATAAAAATAAGGGCAGGAGCAGGAATCGTACAGGAAAATACTTATATGTAGGTATTCCTCATGTCTCTAGCGTCTAATAGTAAAATATTCCTTAAAGTTAGAACTTTGGAGAATGATCATCTACAATAAATGATTTATTGGCTGCAATCAATTTAAATATTCTACAGTGGGCAAAAATTCAGTATTTTTCAGCAATTATAATAACATCTGGCAACAATGTTTGTGAATAAATGTAATCTCTCACTAATTTCACTTATAAAGACTGAAAGACTTTTCTAGATGTTATTAAAATAGTAGGAATCTTACTTTTAATTAATAAATCAAGAAATAGACTAATGATAATAAATAAATAGCGGTA
>NW_020441347.1:0-2236 GCF_000699045.2 Agrilus planipennis
AAATTCAGGTTATTTTAACAAAATTGGCAAACATTTTTGAAGGTAACCCAATTCAAACGCATTGATGAGCCATTATCAGAAAGAGGCACTTAGTATTTTTGAATTATTTGCAGGGTTACTCTACTATTTAGATTTAAAAATAAGAAAGCTAATTTCTTCATCGCAGGCTCTTAATTACTGTAAAGAACTAGATAATGGAAATAAGCAACTAGAAATATACGAGCAAATGACAGATAACAACACATTGACTATCGAACACACACAAACACATTTTCATGAGACGTGAGATGAAATTCTAAGAAATACCACTTGTAAAATACTAGTTAATTTACACAAAGGAAGTTGTGTTATTCTCGACCACAAAAAAATTGTACCAGGTATCTACAATGTAGATAACGGTTTTGCTGATGTGAAATGCCTCAATAATATTCACATCAATGAGCCTAGGGATGTAGATGCCCTTGTCAAATACGTTTACTCAGGCAAAGCCTCGATTGACGACAATATGAACTGCGGCGTAATTAAACTGCTCAGACTAGATCATATGAACAATGTAGAAAAAAATAAAATTACAAAACTTTGTA
This sequence comes from Agrilus planipennis, assembly GCF_000699045.2. NCBI lineage: Eukaryota > Metazoa > Arthropoda > Insecta > Coleoptera > Buprestidae > Agrilus > Agrilus planipennis. Next base: position 585 of record NW_020441347.1, read on the forward strand.
AAGAATTTAATTCTATTTTTAGCAATGATCAACAAAAATTAACCGCGACAACACAAGTTACGCATCACAGTAGGACAATTGACGATTCATCCGTTTATTAAAAACATTTCCGTCTCCTCTAAGACGAAATTCAAAACCAAGTCAAAAAACTACTTAATGATGGTGTGATTAAACCTTGTATTTCTCCTTATGCTTTTCCTGTTTGGATACTTCCAAAAAAGATGGACGTATCAGGAAAAATATATGGTCACTGAATATAATTTTGAAATTAAACAAAGCTTCGGTAAAGTCATAGCTCCATTTGATGGTTCTCCCGAAAATGCAGACAGGTTCATTTCAGATTGTGATAATTTTGACGCGAATGTCTCTACCACAACACTGTTAATAAATTAACCGGCAGAGTAGAATCTGCATATTTAGTAGAAAGGCCAAGTGATTGGTCTACCCTAAAAGGTTTAATAACAACAAAATTTAAATCTCCAGAAAAGCCGATCTGTTACTCAATCAATTAATTTCATGCTTTAGAAAACTTAAAAAATCTGTAGACGATTTTTAAGACAAAATTCAGGTTATTTTAACAAAATTGGCAAACATTTTTGAAGGTAACCCAATTCAAACGCATTGATGAGCCATTATCAGAAAGAGGCACTTAGTATTTTTGAATTATTTGCAGGGTTACTCTACTATTTAGATTTAAAAATAAGAAAGCTAATTTCTTCATCGCAGGCTCTTAATTACTGTAAAGAACTAGATAATGGAAATAAGCAACTAGAAATATACGAGCAAATGACAGATAACAACACATTGACTATCGAACACACACAAACACATTTTCATGAGACGTGAGATGAAATTCTAAGAAATACCACTTGTAAAATACTAGTTAATTTACACAAAGGAAGTTGTGTTATTCTCGACCACAAAAAAATTGTACCAGGTATNCCCAACTAGAAATTTTAATTTTGAATCTCACTAAAGTTTAACTTTTTTAGTCCCTAATTAAATCCCAATTATATTTCTAGGCATCAGCTATTAAGCAAACCTAAATGATTTTCTAATCGGGCTAATTAAGGTCTTAATTAGGTCCGGATTAGATCCCTAAATCGGGTACTCCTAGTTAGTTACGAACAGAGACGTGCGTTATTTTTCTAACTAGGGCCTAATCGGTTGATTTATTCGGATTGAGTAGGGAACTCAGTTGGCTTAATAAGGGCCTTAAAAAGAACGAACCGAAATTTTTAGTCGGGGACCTTGTTGTAATAAGCCTAAATGATGCCCATACGAATTTTTCATGGTGTGTTTTTCCTTTAATAAGGCACTCCCATAAGGTGAAATTGTTACATTCAGTATTATGTTATTTAAATAATAACAGCTAACGAATTAAATAAATAGACAAGTAAGTATACAAGTTATATAGTCCACTTACCCATGATAAGCGAGGAAAGATAGGAGGAAGAACACGCATGCCAAGACATCCGCTCTGCCTACAATTCCGGTAACCTGAAACAAAAGATTGGTTTTAATTTCACATTTACTCTAAATATGTTTTCGAAAGGGCTTGCGATTGAGAAATATGTACCACAGGGAACTCAAAAATAAAAATTAATTACACTTGTTTTGATGGTATATTTTTCAATACAATTCTGTTATTA
>NW_020441348.1:0-1429 GCF_000699045.2 Agrilus planipennis
AAAATGGTCGCTATAACCAAGGTCGTAATAAATGAAATCCGCTGTATATGTATAATATCAGACTACAGCCAGTATATCGCCATCTACCGATAACAGTAGTATTTCAAATTTTTGACAATACACAACACTTCTGTGCGGGTGGTTCCTCTCCGAATTGAGTAGACTAACCAGAAGGATGAAGAGAGATGGGTATCCCTCGTTTCTATAACTATCTCTTTTGCACACAATGTACCTGAAAATTCGGAAAAAGGGCTTTGTCATGTAGTCGCTCCTAAGAAGTCAAAGTTTGGCCGGCTTTTTGAGTTATAATTTTTATTATTTATATATATATCTCATTAGCTTTACACAATTAGAGACGCTTACTTGGAATCTGCTAATGGCCGTTTTAAATAAAAGCAGCTAATTTGACTTTACCATAGGAGCAACCTGATGTTTAGGTTAAGACCTGTTTAATCTAGGAACGAATTTGGCAACGCCTTTATTTGTCCAGGGTTATAAAAGTAATAACAATAATTGCTAGAAATTTTGTCGGACACCATTATCATTCGGTTGGTATGTAGCAATGAAAACAAAAAAAACTTAAGGAAATTTAAGTATGATGTAATGATTTGTAGAAGGGTTAAACGGTGTATTAGGGGAGAGACTCAATGAACTACTTAAATTGATATACGAGTCAAAAATGATAGTAATAAGGCAATAACCTAAAACAGGAAAATAAAATTAATGGAAGGAAGTTCATCTGTTTGTATACTCTAGTGTAAAACCAGAAAGTAGGGTAGAAGGTCCTTAGGCTGTAAGGCTACTTAATTATTGATGAAATTCTCAAAAACTTTATCATTATAGAAGATGAATTCTAAAATACATACTTACTTTTAAATATTATAGCCGAAGTAAGGATACTATTAATGTTTTTCGAAGTATACAATATCATCATTATAAGGTCGTAAGTCCTAAGACTATTTGGACACACACCCCCACTCTTTCATATCCTGAGCTAACCTTCGCATTTCCCTATGCCTTTTCCTTATTGACTTCTATAGACTTCTCTGTTCTCATATTCTTTCTAACATCACATTTTGAACGTTTCTAACCTTTTCTTTTCCGCCGCGTCCACTGTCTCGCACCCATACAGCACCGCGTTCCAAACATACACTTTTAACAACCTATTTCGAATTTTTAAATTAACCGTTCACGAGCATAGAAGTGACTTCTTTTTATCGAAGACGACTCGACCCTGCGCTATCCTCTGATTTACATCTCTACTACTCCTTCCGTCCTGACTTATCTGACTTCCTAGATACATAAATCGGTCACTTCTTCTCATTTTTCGTCTCCTATCTTTATATTCGCTCTTCCCTTATTTTTTCACTATATATAGGGTGTCCCAGTTATAATAATTAATATTTATACCACAGATTCCTACGGACAT
>NW_020441348.1:1732-2230 GCF_000699045.2 Agrilus planipennis
CTCATAATTCATTTTATGACGAAAATTTTTTACTTTTAACGTATAAAATATGTCTCTCCATTTAATTTGCTGTTCCTGAATCCCTATTTTCGACGACTTCAATCTATTCTACTACATTACAACTAATGAGTTCTTTGTAATTTGCAGTTCACAATATTTATACACATAATAGTTCTCGAATCACTTTGAAGTATTAATTCTCAACCTCATGCTTTTTGACATAATCGTCTTGACGATTGAAGCATTTGTTACATCTGTGAACACACTTTCCAATACCCTCTCAATAAAATGTTACCGCCACCTCCAATTGATTTTTGACATTACATTTGTCTTGAATCTTATCGTTAGTTTGGAAGCGGGAAAGGTTAGGAATAGGTTGAAGTTATTCGACTCTAGATCAAAGAGCCATTGAAAACAACCAAGAGGCATTCTGATTTCTGGAGTTGTTCTGATCCACGACAATACCCGTCCTCACAGTGCTGGTGTAACCCAACTTCT
>NW_020441349.1:0-2247 GCF_000699045.2 Agrilus planipennis
TCGCCGACTAGCCGCAGGCGCCTCTCTTCAAGTGCGCCGTATTTGTAAATGTGTGTGTCATACCTGCGTTCTGGGGAAGCAGTTAAACAGTTCAAAGAAATAATAAACTATCCGGATGTTTCCAGAAGGTTCCCGAAAGTAAACAAAAGAGTATTTAAAGGAAGAGACGATCGCCGAGTAGGAGAAGAAATAAATTGACCGTTGCAGAAGTGAATACCGATATATCAACAGTAGTGTAAATAAATAAAATAATTCATAACCAAAGTTTAGTAATAATTTATTAGTGTTTTTAAGTTCTTTAACAATTAGCGTAAATAAATAGTTTTTGTCGTTATCAGTCTTAGAAGTTAATTTTGTTAATTCTTTAATTTTGTAAATTCTTCCCCGTATTAGTCAATTACATGAAAAAATAAATTTAGGGGTAATATAAGTGACTTGACGCTGATGAAACAAGTATTACATGTGTACATAGATCCACTTTACAGTATTCATAACGAGCTTGGTGGAAAAGTGTACACCGGCAACACTTTCTGTAACAGGTACGTAGTTTTGACGTAATTAACGGGACATAAACAATAGCCGTGTGCACCCCAGGGGGTGCGAGAAGAGCGTGGGAGGCGGGGGCGCGGCTGTGGGCGAGGACGACGAAGCCGTAAAAATACTTTGTAGTTCCAGTTAATTAAAGCTCAAAACTTGCTCATGAGTTACGAAACGAGGGCACCGCGTTTCGCATTTAAAAAACTTTCGTCTTCACGAAAGCAACCCCAAACTGCTTCAGAAATAAAAATTAAAACGGGACATACATACAAATCTCCCAATAAAACTTTTTTTCACAAAGTTTCGCTATGTTTCATCGATTTTACATTTCCCTGATTAAGTCTCTGTCGACATCATCATTTCGAAATTCTACTTATTGTTATATAGTTATCCCAATAAATCAACAGTTCGAGTCGAATGGTTTCGGGAAAGAAAAAAGGGGAGAGAAAAAAAAAACATCCGCAGCGCTGTATGTATATATTATGCATAGATAACTGGCACATAGTTCATAAATTGGGAAAAACGGTTCAACAACTTTTCACGCTACCCTATTGAGAGTAAACCAGAAAAGTTTATCATCCCTGATACTAAAATAATGAAGTTTTGTGAATATTAATTAGAATACAAAATTATAACAACAGCTAATACGTATTTTAAGCATTTTTAAAGAACTATACTTCGTTTACTTTCTTTAGCAATGTGCCCTTTCCAATGTGTTGGACGCGCGCTAGCAAAATCGCAGGTAGGGAGAAAAAAGCTCGTTATACTCTCGACTCTTGTTCATACAGTACCTGCTAAAAGTTTTGTTCAATCATGAATAGTAGTGCGAGTCGAAAACAAGCGTTAAAGCCTTTAATATGTCTTCAAATATAAATAAACATCTCGTTGATATTTTCAGTAGTAAATGGTACCAATAACAGCACATTTGAGCAATACAACTTTAGTGGATAATGGTCAATTTTTTCGTGCAGTACTGTACGGATTGTACGCTCCTCACCGGTTAAGAGTTTGGCCGAGAGTTATCTCCTTTCTTTTCTGGCCTAGTGCTGTTCTTTTCTATTTTGCGCCGGTCAAACTAAAGGTCACATCGCTAGAGAAACTAAACGAAGTATAGTTTCTCTCCCAATAAGATGTAAGTAACAATTTTCATGAATATACAAACTCTGTTGCTTTATAAGCACCCGAGGCTTGGTTTATAAATATTTGAAAGGAGCAGACCTCAGAGCTCGTTCGTTAATTGTAGCAGAAACCTGCTGGATTTCTCGTAAAAGGGCCTGCGCTTCAATGGGCCGTTGTGGCGGCGTTTGTGGCGGTGGTGCGCGGAATTATTAGTTCGCAATGTGTTTCGGAGGTGAATAAAGACGTGGAATCGCACCAGCTAGCAAACTCATGAAATGGAAATGAGAAGTACGAGCAGCACGGGTAATAAACAGCGAAAGAGGGTCTGCTTTCCCGATTGCTCTTTTCACAAATTTTACACTCTCGCCACACGCCCTCAGCATACTTAACCCCTTTTAAGCCAAATTGAAAAATTAGTTTTACTCCAGCGTTGCTCACTATGCATTTATGTCATCATTAGATTTATGTATATGTCGTATACATATCTTTCTATCTATCTCGTCACCTGTCAGCGACAACACAAAAAATTTATTTACCCCAGGGAAAATAAATTCAATAAAAACTTTCATTTATTCCTAATACATTAGACTG
>NW_020441350.1:0-1266 GCF_000699045.2 Agrilus planipennis
GTCTCTGTATGAGAGACTCGAACGATAAAATTGTTAATTCAGAGATTCGAGTCTCTCACAGAGAGACTGAATGAATAAAACTGAAAAATTAAAAGACTCGAGTCTCTCGCAAGAGAGATTGGGATCTCTGAAATATGTTGAACTTAGAACATTTTAACCATGTCTATCGAGACACCATTTATTGAGAGATTCGAGTCTCTCTTTCAGAGATTCGAGTCTCTCTTTCAGAGATTCGAGTCTCTCGTTCAGAGATTCGCGTCTCTCGTTCAGAGACTGGATACGAAATGAGGATCTCTCTATGAGCGACTCGAGTCTCTCGTTCAGAGACGCTAGACAGTTTTTTTGAGAGTCTCTCGAGAGTCTTTCTCAGCGACACCAGAGAGACTCGAGTTTCGCTTTCAGAGACTCTGAGAGAACATTTTTATCTCAGGAGGTTGGTAGAACACTTTCTCAGGCATGAAGAGCTAGTCAGGAACACATGTGGTACAAAATATGACCCGCAGGTGTTTTGTTTTGGTTGTTCATTAATTCAGAAAAATCACCTGAAGTTTATTTAGTCCTTCAAAATTTTTATAGTCTTTTGCTAGACGGGATGTCTGTGGAATTTTGAATAGTTTCTTGCGATTGACGTTATCTAATTTTAAATATAAAGTAAATATTGATCGTCTTTGGGTAAGTAGTCAGTTTCTCAAACCTGGAAAAGAAAACTTTTAAACGTGATTATTAGGTAGCTACCAAAAAAAAAAAGGGAGCTGAATGTTCAGCCGGCTCTCCGTCACGTTGTCCTTCCCAAATGAGGGAAGAATTTACAGAAAAAGAAAAGAAAAGAAAAGAAGTGCCTTTGATACGACCGTATACGCTTTGGTTAATGATAAAATATTTATCCTACCGCGTGGCAGCAAAAGAACAAGATTTCCATTTTAACTTTATGAACTCGGTCCTTTCATAAATCAACCTAATAAAATAAGAATCTTATACCGTCTCTACGACTTTTATATGGCACACGGTTACGAAGCAAAATTGCCTGTTGAAAAGTCCTCGTCGTCAAATAGATCTTTATTTAGACAGAATGTTACAAAAAAAATGCAAATTTATTATGTCAAAATGAATGCCACTTATCCTCAGGCCCCACTTCAGCACGTATTCCTTTAAATAGGCATATATTTTGTTTTTGGAGTAGTGGTAGAAAGAGTGAAAAATAATCGAAGGAGTAGAAAACAAATATATAAAATTGATCCTCAGACTTGATCAAACACTAAGCTATCA
>NW_020441350.1:1690-2897 GCF_000699045.2 Agrilus planipennis
AACTTGACGGAATTTGAAGGCTAGCTTCCGGATTTGTTATTTCCGAATTTTATAATGTGATTGGCATTAAAAACACGCTCACCTTCAACGAAATTTCCTTTCCGAGGCTTTGTGTCAGCCCAATCACATATTGTGTCAATACTTATCATTTTATCGTAATTTAAAAACTTGGAAATTTCACGGTTCACTATAGGAACTACGATAATTTTCCCTAATCGGCACCATGTTTTTAGGCTCCATTTGACGGAGCCGAATAAGTTTATATTATTACTATCTAGCTACGTATTTTCGGTCTTAATTATTATGTTCTTTGTTATCCCACAGAATAATTGATTAACCCCTGCGGGGGTAATTACCCCCAGGTTCGGAATCACTGATCTAAAGCATTATTATATTTCGGATGTTTGTGTATATTAGATCTATGTTCTTTCGCTCTTCTTGACAACTTATGTACGTTTTGTTTGGCCAATGTAAACGCTTTTACAATTCCGATTCCCGCAGTTTATTTAGTAAAGTAAAGGGGAGTTTCACCAAATGACCAACTACACAATCGTTAATCTCCACTTGTAATTTTCGAGATTATCTTAATCATTAGACCCTTTGAACTGCCTACATTCATTGCCATTTGTACGGAAAACTTGTGTAGTACAAAAAGAGTAACGTTGCTCATTCCTGTATCAAGTGATTTAGTGAGAGATCGGGTAAACACACGCGACAGTTGACATTGTTGGAATGCTCCTTGAAACGACAGTACACAAAGAGGGATTACAAACGAGGGTGGCTGTTTCGGATTTAATCGACTGAAGCTTTTTCGCTGTTTCCGATCACTTACCCACACATACCTAATACTTCTCTTCGAAAACAATTGTTTACTAGTTACCATTACACACGATCTTTCGGTTGTTACATCAAAAGAATTTCATTTCTAGATTAGTGTCGAAATTTTGAAACATTTTTGAAATACAATAAGGCGTATAAGAAGCGTTTTTAAATGTTTCAATTAGTGTCAGACCGAAACTGGTTTTTACGACCGAAACCGAAACCGAAACCGAATTTCGGCAACGGTCTGAGTTTCGGCCGAAACCGAAACCGAAACCGAAACCGAAACTTCCTGATAAGGATCATGTTTTGAGAGAAAAATAAAGAAAACGTTATAATCAGTCAGTTTTATTTTTTTATCTTTAAATCACATAACTCTGCAGTCTTT
>NW_020441351.1:0-2210 GCF_000699045.2 Agrilus planipennis
CACTACTGTTGATATATCACTGTTCACTGCGTTATTTATTTCACTGTCAATTTATTTCTGGGTTCACTTCTGCAACGGTTGATTTATTTCTCCTCCTTTCGGCGATCGCCTCTTCCTTTAAATACTCTTTTGTTCACTTTCTGGAACCTTCTGGAAACATCCGGATAGTTTATTTTTTCTTTGAACTGTTTAACTGCTTTCCCAAAATAAAGAAAGGTGCCCGCGTCTAGTCGGCGAATCGATAAGCTGTTCACGCACACGTGTGCCCGATCGCACACAAACACACTCGTGCTCGCTACAGTGTTTATTATTACGACGAAATTTACAATATAGGGGGCGAAAAATCGATTGTATTTTTCACTGGAATATAATTAAAAAGAAAACAAAAAAATACTGAAAATGTGCCTCAAAGTAAATGTCACCGGAACTTTTTACCACAATTAAGTAGGTTCAACTTACGCCTATTTGTATTGCACTGTTCAGTTCAGTAAGTAAGTATCCATCAACGTAAATGAACCTTGTTGCACATGCTGGATTTTTCTACATGTTTACTGTACCACAGATGGCGTCCACCACGCCGTTTGTGGTGCTTCATAAAACGGTGGCAGAAACTCGGCTCAAGAAGACTTTGAGCGGTCCTAGATCGACCTGAGATAAAGGGGTTTTAGACAGCAAGCCTGAGGACTTCTTCCTCAGGAATACGACACTACCCAATCGTATGGATAGCAGGGTATCTTTTGAAGAGTTCCCATCTTCCACGAAAACAAAAAAGAAAGCCAGTAGGTATAGTCGATCTGTGTTCTGTCGAAACTGTTTGCGACGCGCTGATGAGATCCAACAAGATCGAAATAGGGATTCGCATCTGACGGTTTTTAAAGAAGGCTGAACACCATGAACTTCTTTGTTGCACTGTGTTTGTTTAGTCCTGTGCAACGTCTACAGATGCAATTTCCAGTGTTGCTTGTGTTAAGGGTGATTTAATGTAACTATACTTAGTCATACACAATCCTGATTCCTAGCGATATTCAATTAGTTTTCCTTTACTTGTACTATGAGACCTTCCTTCCTGCTAATAGGAGAAAAACAATCTTTACGGACACTTAACACTGAAACGGTAGATACTTAATGAAAATTCTCTGAATAAATTTCGTTCATGATAGAAATGAAATATATATATATATATTAGGGGCTGGTGGGAATGAAACACCCAAAACTTTTTATTTTTTATTTTATTTGTATGTACTTGTTGAAGATAAAATAAATACCTATCGGTCAAAAGATGTAATGTAATGGTTAAAGTCCAAATTATTTGCATATTAGTAACAATCCACAAAGAAATTAACATCAAACGGCATGTTTCAAAATTGCTAGTCATCGTAATGTCATAGAAGCGTACATTCATTTCGAACAAACAATTTTCCAGGCCGACGTTAGCAGCTTGTTTCGCTAAAATCGTATGGGACATCACGATGTGTATTCAACCGCTTATTATGAATGCTGCATAAAAAAACACGAAAACTTATTTTAAATAACATTTTAATTCTCACCTTTGTTAAATCAACTGTTGAGAAAGTAGCATCGTAAACACGACAGCAAGTAATTCACATAAAACGAATGTGAAGTTTGACGCAAGGAAAATTGCCACTTTACTAAATGGGAATGTTAGAAAAAGATTGTTTTATATGTAGCAATCTTCAGTAGGTCTGATTTAATTAATTAAATGAGTGAAATTTAACTTTATTTAGTCCAAACGTATATTAATCAGAAAAGTATTGCTTTAAACGTCAAACTTTTGCTCCAAACTCAATTACAGAAACTGCTTATTTTACATTAATACTCTCTCGAACATTTTGTGGAAAACTGCACGCCCTACAAAGATAAGCTGAACTTTCCGCGGAATAGCATCCAGACATGATAATTTTCAGAGTATGAATTGAACATATTTTATTATAGGGCAGCATCATGTTATGAAAAATGCAAAATACTTTAGAGGAATACTTATAAATAGCTTAACCCATTGTTTCATGTAAATTGTGAAGGAATACAAGTCCATTAAATAAAATTTAAAGCCTTTGAAGGGGTTACGCATTATTATTTTTAGAAAGATTTGGAGAATTCGATTAGTTTACGACAGTTTTTAATGAAGCAGATTATATTTTCAGTTATAGACGTAATTGGAAAAACGTCTTCCATACTTTCACTGTATTAAT
>NW_020441352.1:0-2208 GCF_000699045.2 Agrilus planipennis
TACACACTTTTTTAAGCATGTTCCAAAAGGAATAACTGATTGGAGAATTTTTCCAAAGTAAAAATCTAATTTGACACATTTATTAATATAAAGACATTGGAAACTTTCAGAAGCAAAATTGTATTTTCTGACTATTACTCACTTATGTATATGCTATTAAATTTTAACACAATCACAAACAATTAGGGCCAGTAGTTACAGAGGTCAAATACACATCAAATGGTGCTGAATTGGGATTCGTAACAGCGTAACAAACTTAATTACTTCAATGTGCTAAAGCATGAGAAGATTCTATTGTCTTGTTCGTATTTTATGTCAGAATAAATTGGCGGAATTGCGTAATTTTTAGGAAAAAAAAAGTTTAATTACAATTTCAGTAATTCTAATGGTTACTGTAAAACGGGTTTTATTCTTATTAGTTTACAAAGTGAAGTTGACTACTACACTCAAGGAAAAGCCGTAATACGGAATTAGGCCCAAATTATTCATTTAAATTAAACAAAGCTTAGTTATAAAAAGAGATTGTTGAAAGATGTTAGGAATACATAAAAAAAATAATAAATTTCAAATTGTTCATGTAACGTTTAAATGCAAATTATTATTAGAGACTATATACTTCTGTTAGATATGACGTCCATAGTTAGGCCGATAAAAAAAAAATTATAACAATTATTAAGTAGGTATTTATTCCTTTTTCTTACTGATACAAATATAATTTTATTGGACGAAATTTTGTATTAAAAAAACTAAAAAGCTACATGTTAGGCAACTTTTACAAAACTGCGTTAATGGAAAACACAATAATGATACTGTACGAGGTCTATTCAAATCCTCAAAGCACCTCAAAAAATAATTTCTTGTAATCTTAATCAGCTCCTCCGTCGATGCCGTCTTTATCTCCTGAATCGTAGCGTATCGTCGTCCTTTCATGGGCCTTTTCAGTTTCGAAAACAAGAAAAAGTCACAGGGGTGACAGATCTGGGTAATACGGTGGCTGCGATATTATTAGTGTGTTGTTTTTGGCCAAAATTCGCGCACAACGAACGATGTGTGAGTAGGGGCGTTATCATGGGGCAAAAGCCAATTTTTGTTCTTCTACAAATCCGGGCGTGTTTGGCGGATTGCTTCTCGCAAATTGCGCATAACTTGCAGCTACTATTCCTTATTGACCGTTCTACCCTGTGGTAAGAACTCATGATGCACCACACCCCTGCGATCGAAGAAAACTGTAAGCAAAACCTTAACATTCGACTTAACTTGCCTCCCTTTTTTCGGTCTTGGCTCGTGCGGCATTGGGATGATTGAGGTTTGGTTTCCACGTCATAACCAAAAACCCATGATTTGTCACCAGTTATGACACTCTGGAGCAAATTTGGGTCGTCCCGGAGTCCAACAGCTGTTGAAATTGAGCAATTTTTGTACGAATTTCGCAGCGATCCGTCTTATGCCCAAATCATTGGTAAAAATCGATATGTTTAGATCCTCAACAACTTCTCTAACGATGATTCGACGTTTGACCAACACTATTTTCTTCACCTTCTCAATGTTTTCGTCTGATGTTGGCATGCTCGGGCGTCCGGCACGCTCTTCGCCATTCACATCTTCTCGGCTGTGGTCCAACGTAGCTTCATCATATGCTACAGTCAACATTCGGAATGCGTCCGCGCACTTAATTTTGTTTTTCACACAAAATTTGATACAGATTCTTTTATCCATTCTTTGAAATAGGCAAAAATCGAAGACGACCCAAAACACGCGCAAGCAAAGCAGCTGTCAAAATTTAACTGAGTCTTCAACATGACCGAACTTGTTGGTATAAGTGAGGGATATGAGTTCCAACATAATGCAACAAAAAAATTGAAAAAAAAATTCAAAATTCGCGATGCTTTTTGAAGAGGCCCCGTACCTAGTCAAATAGTCGGTGGTTAGTTACTGTTACTCCAGCACTGCAAGCGAATGGTTTTAGAGTTTTTTTTAACTAGCAAGTAAGATTATAATGACTGAATCATGTTGGATACTATAAATCACAGGAACAAAGTGAGATGTTGATATGTTTTCACGTAGCTTGACGTTCTAAGTACGCCCCTCATAATGACGCTGTGTAATAAAGACACACGGTCTCTAAATATTTCCCGTACCCTACTTTCTAGTATTTCTGAATAGAGTGGCAAACCTTATAAATAATCAAGGTCGTTTCTTTTTTTTTTT
>NW_020441353.1:0-2241 GCF_000699045.2 Agrilus planipennis
CCTTCTCTATTCACGGTATCCTCATCATTCGCCTGTGACACCACATTTCGAACGCTTCTAACCTTTTCTTTTCCGCCGCGCCCACTGTCCATGTTTCGCACCCATACAACGCCGCGCTCCAAACATACACCTTTAACAACCTTTTTTGAATTTCTAAATTAAGCGTTTGCGAGCATAGAAAAGTCACTTTTTTATTGAAGGCGACTCGACCCTGCACTATCCTCTGCTTTATATCCCTACTACTCCAATCGTCCTGACTATCTGACTTCCTAGATATCTAAAATCAGCCACTTCTTCTAATTTTTCGTCTCCTAACTTTATATACGATCTTTCCCTACATTTTCTTCCCTTGCATATATCAGTAAATTTCTATCTAGGAGAAAGTGCGCTATTAATAGCAACATCCATATTGTTTGCTTAAAATACTTCCATACTATCCGAATAAGTCCAATAAATGCAAACTTTTCAGGGATTTTACGTTAAAACTATTTTCAGAAAGACGTGGTTGAGACAGCATATTCTACCCGTTCGCTAAATTGCGCATTTTCGCTGGTACGACATAAAAAGAAAAGAAAAGAGAAAAAAACGTGCAATTTCTATGCTCGGTGAACTTTTCGCCTTATCTGTATAGTACGCCGTACAGTCCATACGTCAGAAATGATGTTATAAGCTTGGTAGGTCGGCAAAGGAAGAGAAAATTCATTAGAACCCGTGCCTCGCTTTCGTAAATTCTGAATCTTTTCCAAAAGGTTACTCCTTAACTGGTTTAGGCTCGGGCACCACATAAAAAGCTTTACATCAGTAAATAAATAATGATGCTAATGCCATCAGTTATACTGGTTCGTATTCATAATAAACACAACAGAAGTGTGTCGCAAACGACGTCGTGGCGTTCTAAAGCTGCTTACCAATTTCAACCGAATTCATATAATTAGTTAGGGTGCCCGAACCAATTCCTAAATTCACATGTTCATGTTGTTGTTGATGCTCCTTCTTTTGTGACTGTACTTAAAGATATATATAAATATATATATTTGATGTTCATTCATCTTGATGGCACTTGTATTATAAAATCGTGACTTGAAATAATTGTCCGCATTCACGAAATTCTCTGTGAAAAGTCTGTCACATTCAATACGTATTTTCTGCTAATGACCTAATGTAAGAAATTGAATTTTCTACCTACCTGAATTTCCCTAATAAGCGTTTTGCTATGCCTCTCAATATTTATGTCACTTGAAATTATTATTCAAATCTCCTATAAACAATATCCTGAATTCTTCATCGCCCTACTCTTATCTACAGCGAAACATTAGAGTTTTGAGTTATTTGGCGTATTCTTCATATCGACGAGATCAACGTAAATAATAGTAGGATGTGTCGTGCGATAATTAACTTAGAAACTCAGACTTTCAGGACGATATCTCCAGTTTAGAAATGCATATCATATTTCTAAACATTTTATGAGGAATTTTGAGTAGGTATCTAAATAGTGTTTCGTTTTGTTTAGATTGAGTTGATAGCTCATGGATGTGATCATAATGGTAATTTCGATTCCCTTACATACTCAAAAGTACTTTTCTAAAGTGTTCTCCCCAGGAAAAATGTGGCGTTATGGAGTTGGACATACCACCGCAAATTACGTAACAATAGTACTGCAATTAGTTAACTGTTCGTATAAGTATAATTTGGGATATTGGATGTTCTAAATTATTGAAATGCGAAGATTAACGTAAAATAGGAAATAGTATAGATATGTTCCCAACCAGGCTTTAGACTGACGGCCTTCTTACGATGACCCTACAACAGAGTTATCCTAAAATGCCAAAAAATTGCAGAACTCCTTAAAGATAACCAAATAGTCACAAGGCAATTGCTTTCGACGTCGTTAGTGAACATCCCTCTATTGGCACTAAATATCTGACAATAATGGTAACGATGCACTACGATTGGATAACTGCTAGCAAATAGTTAAGGATATTGGATGTTCTAGTTTTAGAGAAAAGAGAAAATTGGCTTAGGAAGACAGGGTCACCAGAACTTCTCCTCGACGCGTAGCCGACTCGTGGCGCTAAAGTCGCCCAAAATCGCCGCGATCGATGCAAATCTTAAAAATTAAATACATTACATATACAATTAAAATAAATTTCATGAAAGTCTTGAAGTTAGTCGAAACTCGTAAAAAATGGGAGACGATTTATCATTGGTCGAAATGTAGGTGCTTGCATAGCGCGTGATTCA
>NW_020441354.1:0-2199 GCF_000699045.2 Agrilus planipennis
ACAATAATAATGCAGAAATAATAATAATGCAGTGTATGTTGTGTTGTAAATATAATATATGAGTACACATCTGCATGTTGACTTTTTTGTGTTTTCTCATTTATTTCTTAAGATGTTGATCATAGTTAATTCAAAGATATATGAATCTGGGTTATGAGAACAACCTGCAGCAGAGTTATACGCCAAAGATTTACACATTATTTAATCGGGTCGGGGACAAATCTGTGCAAATCATGTCATAATAATGAAAAAAACGTGCATTACATTATTCATACCATATGATACACAATTTAGTTTTGATAATTAATTGGGCAAATAAAATGCAGAAATACATTTATACGTGAATACATCCACAAAACAAATATAAATTAACTTTAAATAATTTTATTTACAAAACTAGAAAAGTTAAGAAAAGTAAATTACCTTTCAGTTTCCAATTATCCCTTTCAGTAGCACACATAAACCAATTATTAAATTAACTACTTATAGGTAGATATTGTACAAAATGTTTTAAAAAACAAACTGCAAATGAATTAATATTTTTTACATCAATTTGGTGCTCGATGCGCCATCTTCTGCAGGATATCTCAATTAGGACTTAAAATTTTGTTACGATTGCGCCATCTTCTAGGGAAGAATTCAACTACTTTATTAAGTCCACCAAATTTAAAAAAAGAACTTCAGTCCTGTAAGTTAGTTTCATCTTCGACTAAAACGTAGTAAAAAAAGATCAAAACACAAGAAATAGAAACGAAGTTATCAGTCCAACATTTATTTATTTGCGTTGTTTTATTTCAGATTATTAAATGGTTTCAAAAACTTATAAGGAAAAAACTGTTAAACCAAAAAATTTAAACAAATTTGCTTGTATTTATTATTTTCCATTCTAGATAGAAATTATTTACCCTTACTGGGCTAAGTACATCGTACATAGTACATGTCTTTTTAAGGTTTCTTGTTTTATAAGGCTTTTAAAAATATGTCTTCATAGTTGCTTAAGAAAAATTTATTTACATCATAGAGTAAATTGATAATGAGTTGAAGTAACCCTATTACATTCTGAATGTTCCTGCACATTACCACAACAAGACCAATGTCTTCTTCCAGGATGGCCCTCGTGACCATGTCCGCAGCCCCTATAGCCCCCAGGCATCTTACCTCCGCAACCGCAACCCACTTCTTTACTTCCTCCACTAGAACAAAAACTGCAGCAGTGATAAGTCCCATGGTGAGGCCTAAGCGCCCTTACAATGATTGGAAAAGGATTATCCTTAGAAAGGAAAAGATATTATTATAAGAAATAATGTACGTAAAAACCAAACAAGTAGAATATAATTTATTTTTAAATAACGAAGATACAAGGTTGTTTTTGACGAAAATGTATATAATAATACTAAACAAAAAAGCGCTCGTAAAATTTTGACATGTTAAACAATTATTCTGAATGTTATCACAGTTGAAAGACATGTAAAAAGGTATGTAGAATTTAGTGGTGATAATGGTTTTTGAGTGCAGTTTGAAATAAAGCCGGTTTAACTTTGTTTTTGGTGATAGTACGTAAAATATCTAAATATAAAACGCGCTCGTAAAATTTTGATTTGTTAAACAATTATTTTGAATGTGTTAATAGGTAAAAGATATATAAAAATGTATGTAGAATTTAGTGGTGATAATGGTTTTTGAGTGCGGTTTGAAATAAAGCCTTTTGGATTTGGTTTTTATGAAAACACGTAAAACATCTGAATATAAAACGCGCTCGTAAAATTTCGATTTGTTAAACAATTATTTAAAATGTGTTAATAGTTAAAAGACAAGTAAAAATGTATGTAGAATTTAGTGGTGATAATAGTTTTTGAGTGCGGTTTGAAATAAAGCCTTTTTAATTTGGTTTTTATGAAAACACTTAAAACATTTGAATATAAAACGCGCTTGTAAAATTTCGATTTGTTAAACAATTATTTTGAATGTGTTAATAGTTAAAATACATGTAAAAATGTATGTAGAATTTAGTGGTGATAATGGTTTTTGAGTGCGGTCTGAAATAAAGCCGTTTCGATTTAGTTTTTATGAAAACACGTAAAATATTTGAATATAAAACGCGCTCGTAAAATTTTGACATGTTAAACAATTATTCTGAGTGTTATCATAGTTGAATGATATGTAAAAATGTATGTAGAATTTAGTGGTGATAATGGTTTT
>NW_020441355.1:0-2191 GCF_000699045.2 Agrilus planipennis
TTATCGACACAGGTGGGGACGTAGTGTATCACATGCACTTATCAATAGTAGGTATGGCTGTAAGTCTATAGATATCATTTACCCTTTAACTTACAACCAATGAACCCTCAACATGAATCCCTGCATGAGGAAGTGCTTTGAGTTCTTACAGTTTGGACCTTATTTGATGATGTTATGCTAATCGGTAGGTACCTCTACAGTGCCTAAATACTTCAGAGAACATTGATGCCTGTATTGTCCATCTGTCCTAGGCTATACGTATTATGACTGCTTATCCCATAGTATGGGCTCATACAATACGAATGTAATTGCCTTCATATGACGTTTTCCTCATGCATTTTTCGTGTATTTTTTCTCAGAGTGATTGTCATTTTCAAGACATTCGTTATGTTGTACTCATATGTAATGTCATAATCTGTGGTTTTCCTCATGGGATTCGCTTTTCTTTTTTACGAATAACGATTGCCTCCCATGTCATTTTCTCTACGAGTTATTATGAGAATGAATCTTTTGCTTATTTCTGTTGTCAAAAGATATAATACCTGGTTAATTTGTCCATAAAATTCCGAGTAGGTATAGGCACTTGGAATTCCATCATGTGAATAAGGCCCTACTACTTATTCTTCAGTTAGCTATGGCTGTTATTTCTTTAATTTCAAGTCAAGGAGAGGATGTCCAGAAATTATTCTGTAGATTTCAAACTGTGCTTTTTTTTGAGGAAAGTTTAGGAGGCGAGACAGGATCGTAACAATATTGGACGGTTTTTAGAACAATTCGAGGGTTATATATGATTAAACAAGTGTAGTCTACTTGTGTGGTCTTAATTCTTTTACTACGTGTACAGTCTATTTTTCTTGACTTCTATACGTATAATGTTATTAGCTTATTGTTTTGCTTATTTCGTCTCATTGTCCTGTTCTAAAATGTCTTATTCTTAGGAATTGTTTGATCATTTTTTATCAGTTCCTATTTCATTTTCAATTTCACTGTGAACTAATGCGTGGTCCCAGAAATAATTTCGTCTGCCTTCTATGACATTTGTTGATATTGAAGCCTGTATTTCTCTTTAGTTAAATTTCCAGTAATCCTTTTGTAAAGTTATTAGTTTAACTAGTTTCGAATATCATCTGACCAAATTATTTCTGCAATTTATTTCGTTTTTTTGTTTAAGAAAGTGTTTGCATGTAGTCGGAGGAAAATTAACTAACCACACTTACGTCACAGTAACCTCAACAGGTCTCCGCATTATTAGACGTTAACACTTGCTGAATTTTACGATTGAGTTGCGCGTTATTAGCAAAACAAATGACGGATAGTTCCAAGGTTAGTGACACCGCAACGAGCCGTCCAGTTCTATGCAATAACTCGTCATTTCACATTGCGTAATCCAATCGTATGCCAGGACCGTAATCGTATTTGGCAATTCAAAAATTTAACATTTATCACGGCATTTTGATCTACATATTTCAATTTTCAGTAAACTGAAAAGGGGGACTCAAATATGTGGGAAATATTCCTAATATTTCAATCTAAGATGAGCTAAATGTTCCTTAAATCTAAGTGGATAAACCAAGCCAAACTTACTACTCGTTTTAGTACCGGTAAATATTTCGTTTAAGATACACCCTAGAAAGTTTAAATAGTTCAGTATTAGTTGCAGAAGTTCTTAAATTCGGTCCTGTCAGGTTCTTGTAACTTACAAGCTATACATGTAATTTCGATGTTGTAGCTCTTGGCCGCGCAACACACTCATATTCGTCAACGAGAAGCATGACCGTCTAGAAGTCACGAATATGCCCGTAGTTGTATCGAAAAGTTTGGAAATGCTATGTATACCTAGTATTAACACGTGTTTGTTGTTTTCAAAAAATGTAAACAATCGACATTCAAGAAATGCAAACACGCAGAATTGTATTATGTTACTAATAATACATTCAGTTTTTTATTGTATGTTCTGAAAATTTACATGGAAACGAAGACCCGTAATTTAAGTAATGTTTTAGCCTAGTTCGAAACACGTGCTGCCCTGCAGTATTAGTTGTGATGTCATAAATATGGCAGCTTAGGTACAGCTTAAATTTAACGAATTGTTTATCATTCTCGGTGAACAGATATCAAAATGACCGTTAAATGATAAGTTTATGTTTATATTTAGGTAGGTACGTACCTATGTAGACGAATAAAATTGTGA
>NW_020441356.1:0-2228 GCF_000699045.2 Agrilus planipennis
GACACCTTTTATTGAGAGACTCGAGTCATTCATAGAGAGATTGGAGTCTCTGAAATGTTTGTGGACTTTAAATAAATGATTAGTTTTCATAGAATATTCTGATGATTTTTTAAATTAAAAGTAAAAACTCGTCATAATTTTATTAAATATTTACTTACAGACTGGACAAAAAAATCAGGATCTCTCTGAAAGACTCGAGTCTCTCGTTCAGAGCCTGGTCGCAGAAATGAGATTCGAGTCTCTCTCTGTGAGCTACTCGAGTCTTCCGTTCAGAGACGCTAAACAGTTTTTTTGACAGTCTCTCGACAGTCTCTCTCAGCGACACCAGAGAGACTCGATGAGAGACGGAGACTCGAGTCTCCCTTTCAGAGACTGAACATTTTTATCTCGGGTAGTATTCTAAATATAATATATGTATGCTATATGACTACAATTTCCTTAAAGTAAAATTTATTGTTATTAGTTACTGAAATATTTACTAGAATAGATTAATAATTTTCGCCATGTCGGATTAATTTCTGTTCTAATCATTGATGCTATAGCTTTCCAATTCTTTTTTTTTTCTCTTCGCATTACTTTCGTCATTTACGCAACATTGATATATTCAATTTAATGAAAAGTTAATGATAGACACTTAAAACAAGTAGATAGACGTGATAGGGCAAATTTTATTATTACATGCACGCGTTAGCACTTAACAAACCTGACGAAGTGAATAATTTCTTGGTGTTCAAATTATACCCACCTCGAGGTTTCTTACATATTCTAAATAAATAATTAACGCTGTAGAGTACAGTGGCGCACATGGGGTAGCTACAGGCTGAATGACCTTACAAATCAAGTGTTATAGGCATTCGACAAACACTTACAGTAGATGTAACAAATTGTAATGATTGATTCTAAGAGAACCTTGGTACACATATATTTCTAAGATTGAATTGAATTTCGGGAGCGCCTGGATAAAATAGAATTAAATATGATGAACTTATAAATGTTACTTTGGGGGTTGACATACACCGTCATATGCATATCATAAGACAAAAATAGAAGTAATGAAACTATAAATATCGAGAGACAAAAAAATTAAGTTTAGGTGATTGTTGATGAACTGTGACACTTATTTAAGACGCAAGCGAATCCGTGGGCTAAACCTACCATAAAATTTTGTATACACATTTTTAGGGGTACAGAAAAGGACATAGAAAAAAGAATACTGTTCCCAAAGGATAAAAAAATTAGGTTTATGTAGTCTTCGATGGTCTTTGACACGTATTTATAAAAAAAAATTAAAAATTAAAAACTAGTTAAAATTTGATTTACTTAAAAAAAATCACCCATTTTTGATTAAAAAAAATCATTACTTTTATCAACCTTGCAGTATTGTTTATAGTTCCAGTAACATAATTGTTTTAACATCTGGAAAAAATATGAGATTATAAAGTACATATATAAATTCTGCTTCGGTCATTTTTGAAAAATAGCGCCCATTAATACAGAAACACTGATATTTGACACTCTCGTCGCATAGTAATATTGCTGAAACCTTTTAGCCAAATAGTTTGGTACAATACAAAGAAAGAAGGATTTTTCGTTTTCTGATCTTTTGCATAATGACGACGGTCGCGTCTGGAGCTTTAATTTCGTAGTTTCGTACATGTTGGCAAGTGTTTTTCTAATCCACCCTCGTTGGGTTGTGGATGCGACTTCAAAGCAGGAACCGTTATTTTCGTTTTGGACTGTGCTCCTTTGTCCTCAATGGCGCGCTAGTTAAGAAGACGAAAATCCGCGAATGCAGCAGATATTTGAATAACAATGCATTCGTTATTCGCTGCAACCTTTCAAGAGTTTTTATGAAACCTTTCATTCGACAGACGGAGGACGATACACGACGGGCGAAATAATATATCGAAACAACCGAACAATGCTCGATTTTCGCAAACGTAAGTAAGAAGTACGGATTTGAATGCATTAGAAGTCAATAAAAACTCCAAAAAATAAAGGAAGATTTACGTATCGGATCAATAAATATTCACATTTTAACGTAGCATTAACTGTACAATTGATTCTATCTTGCGATATTCACTCGGACTTGATGATAGCCATCGTCAAGGATTGTTTCTCCTTCTATAGACTTAAAGTGAACGTTTAGAAGTAAATTGATTGTTTTATTTATTCACTTAAACAATATTTCACAAAGAACCAACGATAGAATCTTTAAATAGAGAAAA
>NW_020441357.1:0-809 GCF_000699045.2 Agrilus planipennis
CCTATATGAGTACCTGTTCCACGAGCACATTTTATGAAGTCACTTGGCTGAAATACAAAAACACGATATTCTGCGTAATCTGATTTACGTATATCGAA
Source organism: Agrilus planipennis (assembly GCF_000699045.2). Classification (NCBI taxonomy): domain Eukaryota; kingdom Metazoa; phylum Arthropoda; class Insecta; order Coleoptera; family Buprestidae; genus Agrilus; species Agrilus planipennis. The sequence goes on from NW_020441357.1 coordinate 99, forward strand.
ATACGCTTCATGTAGGCAATCAAAAATACTTGACAATGCGCTAAAACAATAAATTATACAGTAAAGGTGGTAATGTTTTATGTTAAGTACAGACCAACACCATCGTTTCGCCTCTTGTTATGAAGTTTTATCAAGGTATATTCTTTAGTCAATTAAAAGTTGTTTCCAAATAGTTGACGGTACTTTGATTTATTTGAAATACGTACATTTAAAATGCGACTACAAAATAAAAATACCTATTTTTATCTTGCATTTAAATACTTGTTTGAGAAAAGCATTTTTTATTTTATTTAAAATACTTTACCAAACGTATTTTCTGTTTGTAAAATGCAAAATGCATTTTTGCCATTGAAAGTTTTACTAAATGATGAACGAAAGTTACTCACATTGGCCATTGAAGGTATTAGAAGCTTAAAAAATTCAACTGAAGAGAGCCCAAAAGATTCGAAACTCCTTGGAAATGGATCATTTAAAATATTGGATCAATATTGTTGTCCTGGTTCCGTGTCATGGTCCATGTAATTTTGAAGTTCCAAATTGATATCAGCGCCTGTCAAATCACCACTTATTGTACCTTTAGCAAGGAACTACGAAATTTTATGAATTAAGACAAAACAGCCTGCAAAACGATATCGAATTATTATAAAATATAAATAATAATAAAATAATCCAAAATTCTTAGAAAACCATTGGGCTCCATCGTCGTTTCCG
>NW_020441357.1:934-2188 GCF_000699045.2 Agrilus planipennis
TATATATTTTTATTAATCAATTGGGTTAGGACATGAAATCGTTTTATTATATCATATTTGGAATTTACGCATACGACTTATTTAGTTAAATTTTTTGTCTTCTGTCTAAAAATCCTTTTTAAAATCGTTACAGCATTTTAAAAGCTGCCGAAATTGAAAATGCTTCTGACCTTGTAGAGAGCGCGTGACGTCACTATACTGTAGCAAAACCATTGCACGCGTTACTGCCGCTGCCGTTTATTAAATATGTCAACCTTTTATTTAATTTACTATATAAAAAAATGAATAATTAACGTTTATTTGACAATTAAAATTAGGGTCAATGTCTAGATGATGGGATCGAAAGAGGAGGTCTCCCCCACCACCGTACCATAAAAAATTCGTGGCGGTCTCACCCCCATAAAAAGTTATGGCGGTTGAAAGTTGAATATTTTGACAAAAGGGGTGGGGAAAGGGGGGATCGAAAGAGGGTAGGGGGCATCGACATAGGGAGGTTACCTGAGTAAAACCATGAAAAACTTGCGGCGCTCTCACCCCCATAAAAAGTTATGGGAATTGAAAGTTGATTATTTTGTCAATTTTCATACACTATAATTCAAATAAAATTCAATAAAATAATTATTTTCAAGCGGATGGAAGTGGGGGATCGAAAGAGGGTGGTCACTTGAACAAAACCCGATAACCTAACCTAACCTAACCTACCCTATTGATAAAGATATTTAAATAATGATTTATATAACTTTCTCAATATTTCTATGTATTTTTGGCATGTTTATTAACTTTGAATCCCCATAACTTTTTATGGGGGTGAGACCGCCACGAATTTTTTATGGGACAGTGGTAGGGGAGAGTTCCCCTTTCGATCTCCCCCCACCCCCTTCGGGGCCATCGTCTAGAGGTCTAGACCTTTACCGAGATTAAATTAAATATTTCCGTTAAAATCCAAAATCTGCATGAACGTGATGAGTTAGAGGTGCTGCACATTCAAAAGCACAATTTTTGAGAAACAATTTATTGAATTAAATCAAAAATAATTACAATGCATACGTTTGATTTTACTCCATAATATTGTTTCGATGTTTCCTATGTGTTACTCACATTTTAAAAAATTACCCATCCGACTAACATAATTGACTCAAAATTATTTTGGCATAGTGTTGGTCCAGATTTCGTCAAAAATGATCCAGTTGTCCGTGTGTTAATAATAACAGAAAATACAATACAATTTAAAGCACATAAATTAGTCTTAATCAG
>NW_020441358.1:0-2197 GCF_000699045.2 Agrilus planipennis
GTCAGGAAGTCTTTGTATAAGAGATCCATGTGTCATGTGAAAACCATCCAGAATTTTATAAATTAGTAGAGAGCGCTGCAATCGCCATGAATTCATGGTCGATGCTTTACACATATTTGATATCATGAATACTTTGCATAAAAATCCATGTAATGACATGTGAAAACCATACAGAATTTCATAAAATAGTAGAGCGCTGCAATCGCCACGAATTCAAGGTCAATGCTTGACACATGCTTAAGACTTTGAATAAGAAGCCCATACAATGACATGAAAACCGTCCAGAAAATTTTATAAAGTAGTACAGAGCGCTCCAATCGCCATGAATTCAAGGGCGACATTGACAGATACTTGACACCGTGAAGACTATGGATAACAAGTCTACATATGTAATGACATGTGAAAACCGTCCAGAATTTCATAAAGTAGTAGAGAGCTCAGCAATCGCCATGAATTCAAAGTTAAACCATCCAGAATTTCATAAAATAGTAGAGCGCTGCAATCGCCATGAATTCAAGGTCAATGCTTGACACATGTTTAACATCATGAAGATTTTGGATAAGAATCCCAACTAATTATTATGTGAAAACCGTCCAGAAAATTTCATACAGTAGTAGAGAGCTCAGCAATCGCCATGAATTCAAAGTTAAACCATCCAGAATTTCATAAAATTGTAGAGCGCTGCAGTCGCCATGAATTCAAGGTCAATGCTTGACACATGCTTAACATCATGAAGATTTTGGATAAGAATCCCATCTAATTATTATGTGAAAACCGTCCACAAAATTTCATACAGTAGTAGAGAGCTCAGCAATCGCCATGAATTCAAAGTTAAACCATCCAGAATTTCATAAAATTGTAGAGCGCTGCAGTCGCCATGAATTCAAGGTCAATGCTTGACACATGCTTAACATCATGAAGATTTTGGATAAGAATCCCATCTAATTATTATGTGAAAACCGTCCACAAAATTTCATACAGTAGTAGAGAGCTCAGCAATCGCCATGAATTCAAAGTTAAACCATCCAGAATTTCATAAAATTGTAGAGCGCTGCAGTCGCCATGAATTCAAGGTCAATGCTTGACACATGCTTAACATCATGAAGATTTTGGATAAGAATCCCATCTAATTATTATGTGAAAACCGTCCACAAAATTTCATACAGTAGTAGAGAGCTCAGCAATCGCCATGAATTCAAAGTTAAACCATCCAGAATTTCATAAAATTGTAGAGCGCTGCAGTCGCCATGAATTCAAGGTCAATGCTTGACACATGCTTAACATCATGAAGATTTTGGATAAGAATCCCATCTAATTATTATGTGAAAACCGTCCACAAAATTTCATACAGTAGTAGAGAGCTCAGCAATCGCCATGAATTCAAAGTTAAACCATCCAGAATTTCATAAAATTGTAGAGCGCTGCAGTCGCCATGAATTCAAGGTCAATGCTTGACACATGCTTAACATCATGAAGATTTTGGATAAGAATCCCATCTAATTATTATGTGAAAACCGTCCACAAAATTTCATACAGTAGTAGAGAGCTCAGCAATCGCCATGAATTCAAAGTTAAACCATCCAGAATTTCATAAAATTGTAGAGCGCTGCAGTCGCCATGAATTCAAGGTCAATGCTTGACACATGCTTAACATCATGAAGATTTTGGATAAGAATCCCATCTAATTATTATGTGAAAACCGTCCACAAAATTTCATACAGTAGTAGAGAGCTCAGCAATCGCCATGAATTCAAAGTTAAACCATCCAGAATTTCATAAAATTGTAGAGCGCTGCAGTCGCCNACATTTCGATGTTTTTCTCTATTAATGTTGGGAATTCCAAGATGCAGTAGGTAACTGTCAAAGAGAGCCATCGATAACTTAGATAAATATTAATCCAAATTATAAATGTATTTACTGTAATTTTGGTACTATCCGAAGAATTGGACCTTTCAGCTATCACACAAACACAAGTGGATCAAGTTTTCTTGACTAGATTATGTAGGGATTGATCTTATCACATCTGTTAAAATTCTTCCAACGGTTTCTTCTTCATCATACTAATAAACATTGATAATGCATTGTAGTGTCTGACCGAAACCGGTTTTTACGACCGAAACCGAAACCGAATTTCGGCAACGGTCTCAGTTTCGGCCGAAACCGAAACTTCCTTATAAGGATCATGTTTTGAGAGAAA
>NW_020441359.1:0-2186 GCF_000699045.2 Agrilus planipennis
GCATATTTATAAAACGATACCTATTTCCATACTCGAAAACACTACGTTCATCAGGTCATTAGTAACGGATTTATTAATTCTGGATGTGTATAGCAAGTAAACTGTATCATCTATCCATAAATAAACGGCTAATAGATATATGAAGTGTTATCTAAATTGCTTAGGAGAAATTATTCAATAAAACCGAGAACGCATTGTGAGGTTTTTCAAAAATCGATGGCATTGAATTCATTGCGATTTTACGCAATATATCATCGTTATTATGTCTACAGGTATTTCCATGTCAGTTATTGCAATTACTATTAGCATATTACTAGGACGTTCAATCCCAGAAAATTTAATTATTACTATTCATCTGCGTGATTTTACATTTGAAGGACAGAATGAATGTACATAATTGTATGATAACAAATTACACCAAATACCTATCCTTTATTCTGTAATAAAGTAATTTTTTTGGAAAGGGTATTTAACATGGTGACACATTCACTTTCATTTGAATCTGTGAGACTTCTACTACAAATTATCTTGCAATCCAATTTTAGTAATCATGAATTTTGATAAACCAAACGCAAAAATTTCAAATAGCGAAAATGATGAAACGTTTAAGGAAATGGAAAAAGGTCACACAAGTGCTTTTTCATAGTTTCTTGAAAGCTTCTATCTAGTACAGAAAAAATCTAGACTGAGCTGCGGTTCGGACCCCATTCGACACATTTGACTTCAAATAAGGCTCAGATAAGATAATTTTGATTGGTCCCGGATCAGAAATATAACGCCTATCAAATTATTTGATTTGGGTCGAATCAGAAATGTAACGTTCTAATACATTTGGTCCTTATCACGTAACACTTGGTCCCGATAAGGCTACCCGGAGTAGTACCTATCCAATTCAACAACAAATTGGGTTAAATAGAACATATTGTTAAAGGGTTGCAAAAGGGTATTCACAACAAGCAAGTCGTTCAGATAGGCTATTACTGTCTGGGCCTGATCAGTCTAAATTGGGTATTCCTTTATAAGGACTATATATACGTAATACAGACCTAAAACTTTTAGAATATTAGTAATTTATTACAATAGTCTAAAATCATCACAAGTTATGAAAACATAATTTAGTATTTTGGGAAGATGATCGTTCCTTGGCTCGAAGTCCTAAACGGAGCGAAATTCCAATACACAAAAAAAAAATAGAGTTCATCTGCCTATGCGATAAAAAATAACTTACTAATTGTAAGTGTTACATAAAAGTATTTTACAATGTTTAATCTCAAAATACAGCTACCTATGAAAACTTAATTTAGTATTTTGTAAAGATGATTGTTGGCTCGAAGTCCTAAATGGAGCAAAGTTCTAATATACCAAAAAAATAGGGTTCATCTGCCTATGCGATAAAAAATAACTTACTAATTGTAAGTGTTACATAAAAGTATTTTACAATGTTTAATCTCAAAATACAGCTACCTAAACAACGTTTGCATTTATTTATTGATAATATTTATGCATGTTTTATATGTGTACAGATACTTATTTATCTTCGACAAATTACACAACGTGTTACAAATACACACACATCTACATACATGCACACCAAACACGTTACATACATATGTAATGTAAGTGTGTTATTTATGCAATCGAATTACAGAGTTAAATCGTCGAGGAGAGACCGCACAGTTACAGTCAGTACACGTGATTTGCAGGACATCATTCACCCATCAGTTTCTATAAGTATACGTATTTGTAGCCGTATATACGTTTTAGATCTCCTTCTGTTTGCGTCTGTCCATCCAGTTGCATTATTATCAAGTCTGGCCGATTAGAATTTCATATCAGGTGCTTATCTATCTGAAAACCGGGACTGTTTAGAAATTCTTACTGTAACTTGCGCATAATAGAAGGTCTCAATTTTCTTGCAGTCACTCGTACTTTATGAAATGATCAATGGAATTATGGCTGCGAGGCTGTGACGCAATTAAAAAAAAATGATACTGCAATGTCTGCAAATGCATATAAAATCATGTTGACAACCAGCAAGCGCTTTAGCATGCTAAACCGGCGCAAGTGTACCATGATGGAAAATGACTCCTTGGCACCAGGAAGCCACTGAAGCTACGTAACAGTTAACGTATAACAAAAGTCAGGTTCGGGTCTATCCAAACCCTTTGTACTTTCAATATCGGGAA
>NW_020441360.1:0-2343 GCF_000699045.2 Agrilus planipennis
CCTAAAACTAGAACAACCCATATCCTTACCTATATTTTTTATGTTTTCGTGGAAGAGGAGAAATATTCAAAAGACACCCAGCCGTCCGTACGATTGGGTAGTGTCGGATTCCCGAGGAAGAAGTCCTCGGACCTACCGACTAAAACCCCTCTACCTTAGGCAGTTCTAGGACCAACTAGGTTCCTCTTCAGCCACTTACCTATTTGCGAACAGTAATCTAATATAGGTCTTACCTCTACCGTTTTCTTCCTCTAATATGTCTCTGATTAGACCTTCATGTCTGAGAAGGTGTCCAACCAGCTCTGTTCTCCTGTTCTTTGTAACACCTCTTCATTTCTAACCTGCTCTATCCACGGTATCCTCATTATTCGCCTATAACACCACATTTCGAACCTTTTCTTTTCTTCGCGAGCATAGAAGTAACTTCTTTTTATTAAAGGCGACTCGACCTTGCACTATCCTCTGCTTTATATCCCTACTACTCCTTCCATCCTGACTTATCTGACTTCCTAGATACCTAAAATCAGCCACATCTTCTAATTTTTCGTCTCCTATCTTTATATTCGCAATGTCCCTATTTTTTATTCCCTTGCATACTATTGTTTTTGTTTTACTTTTATATATTTTCATACAGAAGTGTTTTGTCAGGACCGCTTCCATTTTATTTAAATGTATCTCTAACTCATACTGCTATAATCTGCAAATCTAAGCATACTAATCTTTTGCTCCTGTATATCTATCCGGTGACGAAGATTATACCAAAGAAGAAAAAAAAGAAAGGTAGTGAAGAAAGCGGTTACATAGGAGTCAACAACGGATGACGATAATTCAGATTTTATTCTACAGGAATCTAGTGATAGCCTTTCTGGAGACGACTGGGTGTAGTGCCTCTAATACGATAGTTTTACGTAGAACTGCTCAAAGTATGTAAATTTTTGTGACATGTGCTGAAATCATTAAATGTCAGACTTTGCTGGTGAACCTTTTCACCTGTAGTGGCTGTACCAACTTACCCAACCATGTCGGATGATGTGGCACAGGTGACGAGAATAGATTTTATTTATTTTTTTTTGCAAGAATACGTTAATTGTTTTGATATATTGATGTAACATTTTTACTAGTGTAACGGTTGTAATGACGAATATATTTTTATACTGTGTTAATTCGTTTATTTCTGAAGTTATAACTTGAAAAAAAAAATGGGCCACTCACCCGAAATTACTCTATACTTACTTATTTTCTGTCCAATCATAAACGTCTCCAGTCTTGTTTTTGTACTTATTACTAGTAGGTACTACTACTTATTAAATTTTTCAGTTAGACCGACGTATTATTTATAAATCAACAATTACCTGTAATTAATTGCATTAGTTGGATTTGCAAATGAACTTGCTAGGATTTTAATTAAAGGAAGCAATTTTCTCGCTTAGTCGCTGTTACTGTTTCTGCATATTAGGATATACCGACGTAGCCTTTTCTTTTCCTTATAATAGCGGCACATTGTTACAACCTTGCGAGAAATATGTGAAAGTGAATGTATAATAATAAGTTCAGAAACGTGAAGCTGTTTGTATCGTTTCGTAGCATACTACTGTCGTTGCCGCTGCTGCTGTTCTCTAGGTGTTCTCTTTCGCACAAGTATGTAAATAAAACGTTTCTGAAAGTGAGTCCATTTATCTCAAAGGAATGCAGAATTATGTCAACTGTAATAACTCTTATGATATTATAAATGAAATCGTTTCTGTCTTTTACATCAAGAAATATCAACGAGAGCACCATTAAAAATGGGTATACACTTAAGGGAACGTACCCATACTACGTGGCCGTCAGAGGGGTGGGGTCTTCAAAAGTACCACGCTTGGTCACTGGTGCGGTGGTGGGGGACTTGGTTTTCGTTACGTAGTCGAGGGAAACCTATTGCTTTTTCGAGCTACATTCAAAACTTCTGTTTGCAAAAAAATGATTTACAACCATATTTATGAATTACCTACTACCTGAAAACTAGATAGGGAGGGGGTCTTGGCATATACTACGGGTGGTCACCGAAGGGAGAGGAGGTAAAAATTGGGTTACGTAGTATGGATATGNTCATCCATAAAAAGTATGGAAATTAAGAAAAATGTCTTATTTTTTACTAAAACTGCAATTATTTCAGAAATTAGTAATCGTACATAATTTGCTATAAGGACCTTCTTTGAAGTAAATTGAATTTCCTACAAAATAAATAATTTATTGATTATTTTTCATCCATAAAAAGTATGGATATGAAGAAAAATGTCAAATGTCACCTCAAGGTAGGCCTAGTGGCGGAAATTACTAATCGTACATAATTTGCTACAAGGA